>NW_023614162.1:0-60001 GCF_013339695.2 Rhipicephalus sanguineus | reverse complement strand
ATAAAAGGCGCGTTCATGTAGCCTCCATTATGCGTTTGGCGGTAGCTTAGTGGGCTAAACGGCCACCAGCCATCGTCGCGGACCGAGACGTCATGGTTTCGACTCCTGTCAAGGGAACTTTTTCTTGTAGTTCTTTTTCTTTGCCATCTGATGGCGTTCATTTTACTGACGTATTTCCGTGACCAAAATACGTCATGAAAGTCTTGGTGGGCCCCGGCATAAAACACTTTCGTGTTAATATATTTTTAAAGGCGCTTCGATAAATACAAACTGAAGCGCTTCGAAAAATTTAGTAGTATTGGCGGCGAGAAGTTACAGAGTTGGCTGTTGGCGCTCTACAAAAACACCTCGCGGAAGCCCTCCAGGGCATTTCTGTAAGTACTTTTGAAAGGAACTGTGTTCTTTACTGTCAAAATAATCATTTTCGACGACCTGAAAGCACAAGGTAGTCTACAGTCGCTGTCTCTTTGCAGAAAACCGAGCACCCGCTGCACGCGGTCTCCGCGTTGGAGACCATTGAACCGGCTTCTTGCGTGAAAGATAGTCACTCGCTGAGTGTAAACTATGTGAAATATCTCGTTAGAGAGACTGCCTGTATAACCAAATGGAGCATAACAGAAAGAAGCTTCAAGCCAGCGATCGCACGGGTTCGCGACGACTGACAGTGCCTCTGCACGTATGAGAGTCTGCATGCAGGGGTTGAAGCGGGCTTGAGTGTTTTGGAGCAGCTCAGGGAGCAGGAATAATGCTGTTTTGGAGCAGCTTTGGAGCACCAAAATGTGTGTTTTGGAGCAATGCAAGTTAGTTTTGGAGCATAATTCTAGGGTCAAACGTCATTGTTGTTTAATTTTTTTTATTTCTGGTAAACACCAGAAATTCCAACGATTTTATAAAAGATTCAATACTCATGAACCAACCACACTTAACACAAATGATATATATATATATATACACACACACACGAGCGTACATGTTATCATTAAAACATCACAGCTGTGATAGAGCAATGACTCAGGAAAACAAGATAAGCGATGTTTTGAATAGCTACACTTGACTAGACTGACAAATGAAAAACATTCTGGTAATGAACGTTTTTCAGCAGCGGCGTTTTCGCGCCGCGTTTGCCGGGTTGCTACATTTTCGTCAAAAGCCTACGCCGGCTTCAAAAAGTTCCTTCGAAATGTGCGTAGGTCAGCGCTGTCTGGAGGCCCTGGAAGAAAGCAAACAAACACGTGTCTGCACCCTAAACTACGCTTGTCGGACGAGCGGGCGATGAGCCGCGCGAGGCGTTTTCTATTCTACTTCGAGTAGGAAGACGCGGCGGCGTGATTTTGAGATGGCGTTCGTCAAAATGAGGCACGCAACCCTCCGACCACGTGTCAGTCGCACATGAAATCAAGCCATTCAGGACGCAACAGCACGATTTCGCGAAGGCAGTCGTCAAAAAACATGCACGTCCCTCCAAACGCGTGTAAATCACGCCAAAAATTGCGCCACACGATTCCACCTTTTCCCTTCAAGTTCCCTTCCAAGATTTGTCAATCATTGGTGTTGGTTATGATGTAATGCACTCAAATATGGCACTTGAGGTGCGATGATACTAGATGTCGCAAGCGCACAATTTGTATACTGTGGTTCTGTTTTCGTACTACCTCACATTCGTCTTTTCAGTAATAAACGCTCCAAGTGTCTATCTTGTTCTTTTTTGTATATTTCTTCACTCGCCACCTCATGTATCAAACCACACACAGCAACGGCGGCGAGCGGCATGTCATGTTGTGCTGCGGATGGTACGAGCTACAGCGTCTTGACCACGAGCCGAGCGCAGGTTCTGACGAGCCAAATCGAACAACGCGACCGATCGCACAGGCGAGACCTAAGCTCGTCGCTGCACGAGCACATTTACATGCTGCATTTATAATGTCCAAGGGCTTGTGTGCAATGCAAAAAATTATGCACATGGAGAGGCACGCTCTCACTAAAAAAAAATGAGTTTCGAAAATGGTCCAACTGACTAACACAAACTGAAGCCCTGTGAGTGGTTTCGCGGTTGGTAGTGGCTTCATTGACCGCAAACAGGTAAAACAAGTTTTTCTTTCTCATGCAGACCTTATTACACAAAATCCACATTACACACTCAGGCTATACAGCGGTTTCCTTTAATGCAAAGTTTCTGAATAATGGTCGCGCGTTTACATCCGCAGCAGCTGCTCGCACTATCCTCATGGCTTCACATCAAATTAAATATTCGTAGTAGATAGAACCTTTTCGACAATATGAAGCGTCAACGCACTTACTTTTATTCATGTTCGCAATCCCAGGCCACGATGACAGCAACCGCTTCGTGCGCGCAGCGCGCCACTAAACTCCGTTGTCGTCAGCATCACATTCGAAATATGGCCACACAACTCACTTTCTTATAGCTAGCTCCTGTATAGGCTTGCTAGCTTTTTTGCGCCTTCGACAACGTCACGAGAGTGCGCCAAGTGATGTTATGATGATATAAGCTCGCATAGGCGCGCCATGACACGGATGACAGCGGCACATAAAGGCACCAAACGTAGCCTCGGTGATCGGTTCCAGAAGTGCACTGGAGCTCATCGCGGAGGCCGTGCACCAAAGACCGCTGGGGAGCAGTTTCGGCGCAATAATGCGTTTTGGAGCAGGATGGCGCAGCAGAAGCGGAATGGCGCAGCGTGGTGCAAATGGCGCAGCACATCCACCTCTGCGCATGTATGTTCGTACTGATGGTTTTACTTTTGCTACGAGCGCGTTTTGACACCGCGCCGTGAACTTTAGGCAGCAAAATATGAGAATTTGTGAGTACACAAACTACTGTTGCGCGGACGCTATCAGAGCAGTTCAAAAATAATTTCGTTACAACTATGGCTTCAGTGCGCATGGCAACTTTGTGATGTGCCGCCGTCCCGACGACTCAGTGTTTTTTTTTTTTTTCGGTCAAAATTCGTGTACGTTTCAATGTCATTTGTCAAGTTGTCTCACAATGCGTATAGATCGGTCTTCTCAGCGGGCAAATGCCGCTGCTTCTGTTTCTTTATTCAGTGCATTCGTTTAGTTTGGTGCTCACACAAAACGTGAGCAAATGCGACTCCTTTTCTTAACGCTCCTTAATGATCGTTCCCTTTGCATTCCAGTGAACTTGCCACTTTCTGTCATTAACAAATTCATAGACGAAAGCTTCACCTCTTCGAGATTGCTGGTGGAAGGAGAAGCAGTCTACGAGACCGAGCATGTATACTATGGTAGCATGCAACACCAAGGAAAAGAAAGAAAATACATTAACGTTCGCCGGACTTGTACTGCAAACGTTGGCTGTGAACTAGGACCCACGTGAACTTGAAATAGTGGTGAATAAAATAGAAGTTATTGCAGCAACCAGCAGCCGCAAAACAGGAGAGTAATTATTTGGCGAGTACCCCAGCAATTTTGGCAGCAGTGTCGTGTCTAACACCAACAGGGTGGCATCTTTCCCACATAAATAAATGAGGCTCCAAGAAAATACATGCGGTTGGAGAGGCCCAACGTGAGTTTGAAAGTGGCACAAACAAATTTGGGCTTTTAGCACATAGTGTTTGCGTCAGGGGAACGAAAGCTTGACTGAAAAAATGTTATTGCCAACATAAATGCAGCACACAGCCGCAGCATTTGACTCGCTATGTATGTCCACCAGCAAACGTTGCGTAGCTTATGAAGGCGAAAGCCCTAGATGCCTCTTCAAACGGGAAGATTGACCGTGGGCGGCATCAAGACGAGTGACGCAAAAAATAATTGTCACGTGATGGCGTCACCATATGACGTCACAGATTGCCAAAATATGTAGCGTCATTATGACGTCGCATAACGTGACGTCACATGATGATGTATTCACACGTCATGGTCGCTTTGCATTGCCTCCGTGATCGGTCACGGAGGCCGTACAAAACCGCGTTATGTGCAGAACGCTTTTGGAGGGGGTGCGAGAGAATCAATAGATCGACTGACAAGAAGAAGATGGCTTTCGCCTTCTAGTCATCTTTGGCGAATGCATAAGGGAACCCGTGAGTTTTTTAATTCAACGTATCTAAACAATTACTTGCACATCTGCAGCCGATTTTGCAGATGCTGAACACGGGGCCGACGATCAAGAGGTCGCACGGTAGGGTTCTGAGATGGTATCGCATGTGGTGAAAGGAAGTGTCTTTTCCATCCTGCGGCAGATAAGCATTTGCCGGCGGGAAGCGCGTGCAAGCCATCGTCTCAGTGCGCACTGTCTGCTACTCACCGAACTAACGGCGCAGTAACGGAAGTCTTCGTCGCGGAAGTGCTTGTTGCACACAAGACTTGTATCCGCAGTGGCTACTTGCCGGTTCTTAGCTTCATAACCCATGCTTCACGCAGTTTCTTGTCCCGCGGTTACCGGTGCAGGCTGACACTGGGCTCCGTTGCGTAAGCCCGGCACTGCGGCACCGAGCGGTAGAGCCCCATGTTCGTCGCCTCCGGAGGCAGCCATTCTATCGCCATGGTTTCAATTGAGTAGAAAATGCAAGAAAACTTCTGTATTTGAACAGACCGTAGCGCATGTGGGACTTGAAACTCGTTGTCAAAGCACACGGCAGCGCTCCACAAGCAGCTGACGCGGCCGCTGAGACCACGTGATCGTGCCAAACACGTCACGCCGACGGTGGCGCCGGCGTTTCCAGTGGTGGGCCTCGCGACACATACCAACTGGCGGCTGAGTGGTTTACCTCTCCGTCACCGCTTCGGCTGTCCATAACACGGATGTGTGTTAAGCGCATATAATGTCTTCAGCACAAAGTATAGACGAGAATTTATTTCATAATTGTGGTCTTGATGAGCTCAAAGAAGATAGCCAAGAAGGAATGTGGTAGTTTACTTGAATTGGTAGAAATGAGCGGGCCCGGAGCCTTTTTGTGCCAATGCCGCTGTCAGACACATACGCACGCACATATATACACGCACATACATACACGCATGCACGCACATGCATACATACACGCGTACACACACGATACAGACACACGTGCACATACATGCACACGCACGCACACACGCGATAGACACGTACGCACATATTGCCGCGAGTCTTATATTTCATAAGTGGAAGCTTCACCCACAAAGACTGTGGGCAACGCGCTGCGCAGGCCTCGCCGTGATGTGTAGGAAGCTTTGCGATTGTTTTGGAACAATCCGTTAAGATTGCGCGCCGCACGAGAATGTTCCAGCTTTGTCGAGAGATAACGCCGCCAACAGCGATATCGCTGGAAAGTTCGATAGCGCCTGTATAAAAGCCGACGCGCTTGACTGCTTGTCAGTTGATCGACGGTCGACGCTCTGTCCGCCGCTATCAGTGTGTTGCTGTAGATTGACTTTCAGTTTCCCGGCCACAAGTTCGGCCAAATAAACAGTTTCATCTCGGATGTGCTGACTGTTGTCTTCGTTGACGTCACGACCACGTGACATCTGGTGGAGGTGCTGCTTCATGATCCGGACGCCACCGCGGGGCGCTGACCCAAGCCCAAGCCGAGAAGAAGACGACTCTAAGGACAACCCGGATCCTCGAACCAGCCGCCGGCAGAAGGGATTACAACCAGAGTACGGGCTCCTTCCCGAAAACACCAGGCAGCCGAAGACCGTCACATCGACTGCCGAGACGATGACAGACCGCCTGCCACCTACAATGGTAATGATGCAACAGCCAAGGGAGCCACCGACTTTCCGTGGATCGTCGTTTGAAGACCCGGAGAGCTGGCTCGAGACGTACGAGCGAGTCGCCGCCTTCAACCACTGGGACACTGAAGAGAAGCTGCGCCACGTCTACTTCTACTAAGAAGACACCGCGAAGACGTGGTTCGAAAACCATGAATCGAGCCTTCAATCCTGGGACCTCTTTCGGACGACGTTCCTTAATACCTTCGCGAGCATCGTCCGCAAGGAAAAGGCCGCTGCTTTGCTGGAGACAAGAGCACAGCTACCGAATGAGACGGTCACTATCTACACGGAAGAGATGACGCGACTTTTCCGCCTGGCCGATGCTGCCATGCCTGAGGAAAAAAAGGTCCGCTTCCTTATGCGGGGAGTGAAACAAGACCTCTTTGCAGGATTGGTGCGGAACCCACCGAAAACTGTCACCGAATTCCTAAAGGAGGCTACAACAATTGAAAAATCCCTTGAGATTTGGACGAAGCAATACAACCGCTCAACCCTGTCGACAGGCTACACCGAAGCGCACTAGCTAGGCACCGACGACCTACGGGAAACCAGCAGAGCGATAGTGCGGGAGGAGCTGCGCAAGCTGTTGCCTTCAGCGCAGCCTCGAGTGGATTCGATCGCCGACATGGTCCGCGAGGAAATCCAGCAGTCGCCTGGCACCCCCGATGCAGCGCAGCCGCAGCTGCAAGCAATGAACTATGCTGCAGCAGCCCGACGCAACGACCCCGCTCCTCATCCACGTCAAGACGCCGCGCCGCCGCAGCAGTTCGGCCACCAGACGCCGCCGCCGCCACCACCACCAACGCCCTACCGTCCTCCTGTCGCCCAGCGCTATGCCCCGCGCTACGCCCCAAGGAAGACCGACGTTTGGCGTGCCCCTGACAACCGCACGCTCTGCTACCACTGCGGGGAGGCCGGCCATACGTACCGCCGCTGCCAGTACCGTCAGATGGGGCTACGCGGATTCGCTGTCAACGCGCCGCGCCCGCAGCCAGGCGAACGGCCTCGCGACATCGACGACTACCTCACCGGAACGCAGTGGCAAGAACGACGACCTTCCCGCTCGCCGTCGCCCAACCGCTACATGTCACCGCACCGCCGGCAGTACACTGGCCCAAACCGGGGCCGGTTGCCTAGCCTGTATCCGGAAAACTAAGGGCAGCAGCCGATGGAGGTGCGGTTGCTGCACGACGAAATGCCGAAGATCCTCCGCGGCCGCCGACGACGACGCCACGACGAAACCTTCAGGACACGGCGCGAACCAGACAGAGCCCTGTCGAAGAAACCTCGCGGACCGAAGTAGACCTGACGACGAAACGGAGAAGCAGTGGAACAAACCGACGTAGCCGTGACCCCACGCCACGACCTAACTGCAACGCGATCGAGACGACGAACTAGCGACCTCGACGTTCTTATCGACGGCCACAGCGTCACAGCTCTCGTCGACACCGGAGCCGACTATTCTGTCTTCAGTGGACCGTTCGCCACAAAGCTGAAGAAAGTAAAGACCGCTTGGAGTGGACCCGAAATCCGGACAGCTGGAGGCCACCTGATAACCCCGATTGGTGTCTGCACGGCGAGAGTCACCATCAATAACCGGACTTATCCTGCGAGCTTTGTAATCCTACAAAATTGCTCTAGGAATGTGATACTTGCAATGGACTTCCTAAGTGACCACGGCGCCGTCATCGGCCTGAGGTCTGAGTCGATAACGCTAACCTCAGACAAAGCGCTCCCGCCCCACGCGACGCCAGGGAACCATGCATTGAATGCATAGAAGAGCAGGTGACCGTTCCGCCGCGCTCCAGCGTCATTATTACCGTCGGCACCGAAAAACCTGCGAACCTTGAAGGCGTCATCGAGGGCGATCAGCAACTACTCCTGAACCGTCAAATTTGCGTCGCAAGAGGTATAGCCGAACTGCGTGCCGGTAAAGCAAAGGTAGTGCTGACAAACTTCGGCCACGAATATAGGCACCTCAACATTGGTACGACGGTTGCCTACATCGACGAATGTGTAGCCGCCAGCGATGCTTTCGCCCTCTTCGATGCTGCCGAACCTGCTTCGACGAATAGAGGTCCCGAACCGGATTTTGACGTCAACCCGAGCCTTCCGAAGGTCAAGCAAGACCAGCTCAAAACCCTGCTCCTGCAATACAAGGACTGTTTCTCGTCGTCATCGCGGGTCCGACAAACGCCCCTTGCTAAGCACCGCATTATAACAGAAGAAAATTCTCGACCACTCCGTCAGAGCCCCTACAGAGTTTCGACTCGAGAGCGCGACGCGATAAAGAAACAAGTCGACGAGATGCTACGCGACATCATCCGGCCGTCCAAGAGTCCGTGGGCGTCACCCGTGGTGTTACTGAGGAAGAAAGACGGGACACTGCGCTTCTGAGTTGATTATCGGCGCCTGAACAATATCACGAAGAAGGACGCGTACCCCCTCTCACGGATAGACGACACCCTGGATCGACTTCACAACGCGACGTACTTTTCATCGATGGACCTCAAGACCGGCTATTGGCAGATCGAAGTAGACGAGAGAGACCGAGAAAAGACCGCTTTTATAACACCCGACGGCCTCTTTGAGTTTAAGGTCATGCCTTTCGGTCTTTGCTCGGCACCTGCGACGTTCCAGCGCGTCATGGACACTGTACTGGCCGGATTGAAGTGGCAGACGTGCCTTGTGTATTTGGACGACGTCGTCGTGTTTTCCTCGACCTTCGACGAGCATCTCCGGCGGCTTGAGGCAGTACTTCAAGCAATCAAGGCCTCTGGACTGACCCTGAAGCCAGAAAAGTGCCAAGTCGCGTACAACGAGCTCTTGTTTCTGGGTCATGTGATCAGCAAGTTTGGAGTGCGCCCAGACCCGTGGAAAACAGCGGCCATCGCTGACTTCGCGCCTCCCACCGACAAGAAGGCCGTGCGCCGATTTCTCGGCTTATGCGCCTAGACGCTTCGTCAAAAACTTTTCACGCATCGCCGAACCACTGACGCTTCTCACGAAGACTAATGTGGAATTCAGGTGGGAAACGGAGCAAGTGCAAGCATTTGAGGAACTTAAACGACGCCTGCAGACGCCACCCATACTTGCGCATTTCGACGATTGCGCCGATACTGACATACACACCGACGCAAGCAGCGTAGGACTCGGTGCCGTCCTTGTGCAAAAGACTGACGTGACGGGCTTGAAAGGGTAATCAGTTATGCTTAGCCGGTCACTATCCAAGGCAGAAACCAACTATTCCACAACAGAAAGGGAATGCCTTGCCATCATCTGGGCTACGTCAAAGTTTCGCCCCTACCTCTATGGCAGGCCCTTCAAAGTTGTCAGTGACCATCACGCCTTATGTTGGCTAGCTAACTTGAAGGACCCTTCAGGTCGTCTCGCACGATGGAGTTTGAGGCTTCAAGAATTCGACATTACCGTCGTATACAAGTCCGGACGAAAACACTCTGACGCCGACTGCCTCTCTCGTGCCCCCGTCGATGCGCCGCCGGAAGACGACGACGATGACTGCTTTCTCGGAACTATAAGTGCCGACGACTTCGCCGAAAGGCAATGAGCCGACGCGGAACTGGGGGGCCTTATGGAGTACCTCGAGTGCAAATTAAGACCGCCGTTGTTCCGAAGGTATTCAAGCGAGGACTGTCGTCGTTTTTCTTACGGAACGGCGTTCTCCTGAAAAAGAACTTCTCGCCACTTCGAACGGACTACCTTCTTGTCGTACCCTCATCATTGCGACAAGAAGTGCTCCAGGCCCTACACGACGACCCGACGGCTGGACACCTCGGTGTTTCCCGCACGCTCGCCAGAATACAGGAAAAGTACTACTGGCCACGCCTTGCTGCCGACGTCGCCCACTACGTCAAGACTTGCCGAGATTGCCAGCGACGGAACACACCGCCGACTAGGCCAGCGGGACTTCTGCAGCCAATCGAACCACCTCACCGGCCGTTCCAGCAAATCGGGATGGACCTACTGGGGCCGTTCCCGACGTCGACTTCCGGCAACAAGTGGATCGTCGTAGCGACTGACTACCTCACCCGCTACGCCGAGACAAAGGCCTTGCCCAAAGGCAGTGCCGCCGAGGTAGCCAAGTTCTTCGTGGAGAACATCGTCTTGCGTCATGGCGCCCCAGAGGTCCTTATCACAGACAGAGGTACCACCTTTACTGCGGACCTAACTCAGGCGATCTTCAAGTACAGCGAGACGAGCCACCGCCGCACCACCGCCTACCACCCGCAGACCAATGGCCTCACCGAGCGTCTAAATAAGACCATCGCCGACATGCTCGCCATGTACGTCGACGTTGAGCACAAGACGTAGGACGCCGTCCTTCCGTACGTGACCTTCGCTTACAACACGGCCGTCCAAGGTACGACGCAGATGACGCCGTACAAGTTGGTCTACGGAAGGAGCCCGGCGACTACGCTCGACGCCATGCTACCCAACATCACCGACGAAGAAAATGTCGACGCCGCCGCTTACTTACAACGTGCCGAAGAAGCTCGACAGCTGGCCCGCCTGCACATCAAGACCCAGCAGCACACCGACAGCCGTCGCTACAATCTTCGACGACGCTTCGTCGAGTACCAGCCCGGCGACCGTGTCTGGGTCTGGACGCCAATACGACGACGCGGACTGAGCGAGAAGCTTCTTCGACGATACTTCGGACCGTACAGGGTACTTCGACGTCTCGGCGCACTCGACTACGAGGTTGTCCCCGACGGCATCACGAACTCTCAGAGGCGCCGAGCTCGACCCGAGGTCGTGCATGTGGTGCGCCTTAAACCGTACTATGCTCGTTAACGCACCTGAGGACTCTAATGTTTGCTTTCTTTATTAGTTTTCTTTAGTATTGCATGTATTCATGTTCTGTTTTTAAGCATATCAGGACGATGCTTTTTCAGAGGGGGGCATTGCCGCGAGTCTTATATTTCATAAGTTGAAGCTTCACCCACAAAGACTGTGGGCAACGCGCTGCGCAGGCCTCGCCGTGATCAGTGGCGGTTCCAGAGGGGGGGCGGTAGGGGCGATCGCCCCCCTCCCCCAAACTCTGTGTGACACGCCCCTCCCCCTTCCCTCTAGTGCCTGCGTCCTCCTCCTTTGTCAGGTTGCCCCGGCTACCACTGCCCAAACCGCAGAGGAAACCGAATGGCTAGAGCCTCCGTTTCCAATGCGGAAGCTACCGGGTTCGATTCCCAGTGCCGCCGGACACCCACCGGTTTTTCTAAAGAGTTGCCCCAGCCTGGCAGTTTGTGTTCTGGGCACTCTAGATGGTGCCCTCATCTTTCCTCGAACTTCTTTCACCCCCTTTTCATCTTTTCCAACGACGATGAGCCTCTGTTCTGCTATTTTAATCCCCTCCCCTGGACAGGAGGGTTGAGATGTTCTTCTCGACGAGACGGTTACTATCATGTGCTTTTCTCTTCTTCTTTATTCAAGAATTTCATCTCCTCAACCCCCTTGCTTCCTCAGCAAAAGGGGGTGGCAGATTAAAGGAGCATTGACACAAAAAGTTTGGATCTTGTTTTTTCTACGACTCGCATATTACGGATGGAAAGCTCGTTTCCTCGAGCACGCGACGGCTAATTATTTGTAGATTGTTTTATAGCGCCCAGCCGCAGTTTCGGTTTCAGATAGCGCGGAGTGAACACAGAATAGCTGTCATGTAAATAGTTATGTGTATCGAGAGGGCAGCCACCGTACCGCAAAGAGACAGCGAGAGACACACTATGCGACCACCTTCCCTCCCTGGCCACCCCACCGGCTACAATGGAATCGAAGAAGCTGGCCCAGCGCGTCATCATTCCATATGTGCCGGGCATCAGTGAACAGGTCTCCAGGGTCTTCGGAAAAGCGGGGGTCACGGTAATTCACAAACCGGAATCGACGCTCACCCACTTGCTAACGAGGCCGAAAGACCGACCATCACCAAGGCGTAGTCCACAAGTTGTCGTGTTCTGAGTGTCCAGCCAGCTAGGCGGGAGCAGGTGCTTCCCGGAGAGAATACGCCAACACAATAACGACGTCAGGAAGATGGAAATAAAGCCCCTATACCTTGGGCTTTAGATGGAAACGCAGCGCAGCGCTCTTGCTGAGCACTGTGAGAAGCAAGACCATAAAATCGACTTTGATGGCGCTTCTGTTCTAGAAACAGAAAGGAATCTGCGAAGGATTTGCTCTAGTCTCCGCACATTCAGCACACACCTGCAAATGTGAACCGCTCGCTAGGAACAATGCCCCCAGTATACGTTCACAGCCTCCGAAACGTGAGGGAAAGGGAAAGCCGGAGCCGTGGTGAGAGAACAAGACGCGGCCATGCTTCCATGACCAACGCAGTCACCCCATGAGGAAGGAACCGAATCGATCCCGAAACGTTGGGCTCTCTTCAAACTGGCTGGAGCCATTTCAACTTCCTAAAACATAGTTGACTACGTGAGTACACAAAGCCGCGTGCACATGCGCACCGTGTCGTCAACTCTTTTCAACGAAGGCTTTCTGGGTGCTGCTATAATCCCCTCTGAGGCGTTGTAAGTATGCGTGACCCCACAAAAATGCACTGCCGAGGAGAGGACAGCAGCATTTGCACTCCCGTGCAAGTCTGCCCCCTCTTCTCGTTCAAAATGTCTGCTAGAGTGCCTCGATGTCCTCCTCGGGTGGGCGAGGAGGACATCGAGGCACTCTAATGTCTGCTAGGAGAGAGCGCTCGCAAGAATCGTGACAGCCAGCACAAACTCATGGCGCAGGTGGTGGTTGGTTGGTTACACGAAAACCAAAGGCGAGCTTCGTGTGCAGTGGCGCTACACGCACTTTAAAATCGATTTTAAATATGTTCTAGGCGATATTATCCATCCATATTTCGTACGTGATGCGTGTGTGTCCACCCAAATCTATCCCACAAGTTATCTCGCCTTCAAAATTTTGTGTCAGTACTCCTCTAACAAAGTCTCTTCGCGGCGTAAGGCAAGAGGCTGGATTGCACAAATCGCTGACATATCTGAACCAGAGAAGGTTATGACAACGAAACAAAGGCTGTAGGAACCTTTGGATTGTTGCCGTCGACGGGATGAAACAGTGTTCTTCACGTCACCGTTTTTTTCGGCATTCCCAGTGCAGCTTGTCGCTTGGCACGAAGTTGTCCCTCTAAGAAGTCAAAGGTAAGAGGTTCTTGAAACGATGCACCTGCAGGTATTAGGCTGCCGAAGTTACTAGAACGTAGAGTTTTACCGTCACTGTCGCATCTTGCTAAAACGTTTTAGTCTCACGCGTGGTCTCATCTTTCCCTCCTTTCTCTCTTTATTCTTTCGGCGAAAAGCATGGGAGAGCTTCCACGGCAGCTGCAGGTTTTTCGGATTGCAGTCCTAATGCTGTAGGTTTGACGTTGCACTGCGCTTCTTACAGCGTAGGAGTGAAAGGAAAGTAGCTGCATCGCCTTTGTTTACGCCAAGGATTTCCACTCTCAAATTTGGCGGGAAACAGCGGTGCGCATTGACAAGGCACAGGCGGCTGGCGACTGTCCCACCGTCCTGCGAGTGTCTAGACGCGCGCGTTGCTACTCGAGTCGTATAATCTGGAGATTGGTACTGTGGTTGCCTCTTGACACGTCACAGCGACACAAGGTAAGCGTAGGTCACGCACAAATATATAGCTTGCGTTTAGAACTTTCGGTTTGATATCGTCACCCCTTGATTGTTTTGTTTCTGTGTTCAAGAAGACTTGAAACATGCCTATCACTGCTAGCTGCAGTATTGGAGATACCAGTCACGGCAGTATTCAGCCAAGTATATCCTGAAGGCAAAAAGAGAAATCTCCAACCAGATGGTTTATTTTAAAAACCCGACGTTTCGAAGCCTGACCGGCTTCTTCTTCAGGGGTGAGATGGCCCGAGGTGCACGGCGCTTATATGCGCTTTCTTGCCGACAGTTGCCGCAAGCCTTGACAATAGAGGGGGGGCAACGTCCCCGTGGTGCGGTTGATGTTTTCCGCCGTATTCTGTATGTGCCACGACTCGAGGAGAAGCCGCCGGCGCCAACAGCTTTCCTGTTCCAGGATCACCGCATCGTCAGGACTAATGCGGTGGTCACATTTCTCGGAAAACATCAACCGCACCACGGGGACCTTGCCCCCCCTCTATTGTCAAGGCTTGCGGCAACTGTCGGCAAGAAAGCGCATATAAGCGCCGTGCACCTCGGGCCATCTCACCCCTGAAGAAGAAGCCGGTCAGGCTTCGAAACGTCGGGTTTTTAAAATAAACCATCTGGTAGGAGATTTCTCTTTTTGCCTTTAGTCTTTCACCAAACCAGGCAGACTTCTGCCGAATGTTTACCTTTAAGTATATCCTGCAATTTGCCGTTATTCACCTGTTCAGAGCAGCCAAGAAATCCGCTTCTGCAGCCCTTCTAATGCAGTTACGAGGAATGTACCAATATCCTACAAAATCCGCTATAACGTTGAGATTGAATTAAGTACTTTTTTCTTCAGTATATTTTTTCAACATGTTAAAAAAACTTCAAGGTATGTTTTCCAAGACATGTGAAAGAATATGAACATGAATTGTTTTCTTTTGCATGAAATAAACGCTGCCCACGATCTTGTGTTCGGAAGTTTCAAAGGTGCTGAAGCAATGCCACACTGACTGAGATAAATTTTCTAAAGTACAAGCGATATGTCGCACGCTCATATATTCAGCATCTCTTGCTCATGCTCAGCCCGATATAATGTTAATGTGCACATTGCGATTTATTCTTTCGGTTACAATGTGCGCAGCTATTTTTTAAGGTATTCCGCAGAAAGTCATTTGCAAGGCTTACGTAAATATGCGTAAGCACTGTGCCACTTGCTAATTTTCGTCGTCTGTGATGCTGCTGCCGTTCTGCTTTGTCGTTGCTGTCTTCGTTTTGCTTGTTAAAACGATGCGACGTACGCGTGGAGATGAGCAAGTGGAGCAGTGCTTTATTTATTTTGAAGCACTCTCTAAAATAAATAGTTTCATTTGGAAACGGCACATGCGCAGCTCCGAAACCACCTCCCTAAACTCGCGTGCCTCCCCTGGTCCGGCTGTCAGAAATGCTATTTCTTTATCGGTTAAAACCAGTGACGGTTCACTCACACATTTCTCTCCTTGTTTCTTTATGCTCATGCCTTGTCGCCTTGAAATGTTTGACCTCGCTTCTCAGCGACTGAAAACGACCTGGAGTGGGTTGAGGGACAGCAACAACGGTATTACGGTACCACTCTTCCTTTCTCGCTCGTTGTGCTTTCGCCGCTGTTAATTGCGGTAAAGGCATCCCAACACCACAAAAGCTTTTTCGAAATTTACTGTGTGGTGTCATGCCTCATTATTGTCTGTCAGCCCATGCATTCTTAACGATCCACCTGTCGTTCGGGAGATGCACTAGTGCGCGTCACTGGAACTGGGAGCGGACAAGCGAGAGAGGAGGAGCGCTACCGTAATCCCGTACCCTATTTGTGTACCATGTTTCCGTAACTTGATAAAAGACTCTAATAGCGCACCGTGCACCTGCCATGTCGTCTCTGTCGTCTGTTCGGCGCCATACGGATGATTTTTGTCCAAACGTATAATCCGAATACAAGTGCTGACAACGCGAGGTCAACGAGCCTAACCCCGGAAGGAGCGTGAGAGATGGCGGTCCTCAACCTCTGAAGTCTTGCGCGGTCAACGGGACATTGAATTTTGAAGTGCAGGTGTGTGCTCATCATTATGACCCTACGAAGGTTCCAGGGTTGGTGTAATCCTGGTGTAGTGACAGCGTGGAGAGAGGGAAAATAGGGTGGACTTTAATCTGCTAATTTAATCCGGTGCTGGTGCACCGGAGAGCACCGTGCCTGTTCCCTGTGATCTGAATAATGTAAATTACTAGTATAGTTTTCTTCCTTCCATCAACTTATCCTGATGACTGCCTGGCAAAAAACCAATCCGTGTTCGCACCGGCCACGCAACCAGATTTCTAACAAGGGCTTGGCGCAGCAAAATGGGCATATATCTGAAGTGTGGTAGCCCGTAATTTGTAGTAATTATTCCAATTTATTAAGATTAGAAAACGGATTAGGACAAATGAGTGGAACCACTTTAAGTACAAATTAACAGTATTTATGCTGTGATGGGGTTCTTTTAATAATAGTAACACCAAAACAAAAGTGACCCCCTCCCCCTCGCCAGTTTTCTTCAAGCGACCGCCCCCCCCTAAAATGAGTGGCTGGATCCGCCCCTGGCCGTGATGTGTAGGAAGCTTCGCGATTTTTTTGGAACAATCCGTTAAGATTGCGCGCCGCACGAGAATGTTCCAGCTTTGTCGAGAGATAACGCCACCAACAGCGATATCGCTGGAAAGTTCGATAGCGCCTGTATAAAAGCCGACGCGCTTGACTGCTTGTCAGTTGATCGACGATCGACGCTCTGTCCGCCGCTATCAGTGTGTTGCTGTAGATTGACTTTCAGTTTCCCGGCCACAAGTTCGGCCAAATAAACAGTTTCATCTCGGACGTGCTGACTGTTGTCTTCATCGACGTCACGACCACGTGACAATATATTGTCACGGGGTCGTGACGTCGACAAAGGCGCAGTCAGCACGTCAGAGAAGAAACTCTTTATTTCGCCGAACTTGTGGCCGGGCAATTGAAAACTCAAACTACAGCAATACACTGATAGCGGCGAACAGAGCGTCGACCGTCGATCAACTGCTCATGGCTGGGATGCGCCGTCTTTTATACATCACGCATCGAACTTCCCAATCTTATCACTGGTTGCCGCGCAAGCACTGGAATAATCTAGACTATTCGCGTCCTGCATGCAATCTTAACAAAACGATCTACTACACTCGCGAAGCTTCTCGAACACTGCGGCGCGGTCAGCGTCGAGCGTTGATAACCGCCCTTGCTGGTCAACCCCGAATACATCAAAATAAAAGAAGCGGGCGTGGCATTAAACACACGCACATACACAAGGGATAGATGCACGCAGATACATGTACACGCGACACAGACATGCACGCACATACATATATACACACGTGCATACAGACACATACGCACGCACATACAGACACGATAGAGACACGCATGCGCATACATACACACGCGATACAGGCACCCACGAACATACGTACACACCCCGATACACAAGCGATAGACTTGCACCAGTAATGCTACCGAGGACTTCTGATTTGGAGCAATTTTCGGAGCATCAAAATTTCCGTTTTGGAGCACTCTGGAGCAGCAAAATTTTCATTTTGGAGCACTTTGGAGCAGATAATTTTGCATCTGGGAGCGCTTTGGAGCAGCGAATTTTACATCCTGGAGTGCAATACAGAAGCATATTGCATTAACATTCAAGCACCTGAGTATTATTATGGGGGCTCTTATGAAGGCTAGAAATATTTCGATTCATTGCAAATCTCATGAAAAAAATCAACTCAGGAGCATAGGCGTGCGCACAGGGGGGGCAGGGGGGGGGGCGCAAAATCTGCCCCGTACATTGACCCCTGCGATAGCAATTATATGGACACTCTCGGCGGATTTTTGCCGTCGCCGTTGCTGTAATTTTCCGTATAAAGTCCAAATTAATAACATCATCACGCGCATTCTAGCCGCGGGTAAAAGCTCGCGAGCGCTGGCGACGAACGCGGCTGAAGCGGAGATTAAACTAGCCGGCCGTCTGTCTCCGCCGCACGGACAGCGCATGAGATAACATCTTCCCGCGTGCGGGCCTGCCGTCGATTGCTCATCAAACAGAGAGGAAACGCCCTGCCCGTCTTTCGTAAGAAGCATGAAGGGACACCAGGGGAGCGGAAGGGGGGGGGGGGGGGAGCGCATCGTTCGAAGGGCGCAGTCGCTTGCGCGCGCGCTATCTCGAGGCATCAGGAGACGGCTCGTAAACTTGCTGTGTTCTCAACGCTTACTTCGCGTTTAGAGAACTCAGAGCAAGAAAACGCTTCCGTTCCTGGAGGGGCCAATTCGCTTAAACCAGCGTTTTGTCGAGCTCGCGAGATCGGATCCAAAAGAGTTAGCTGCTAGTCTTACTTCGTTTCACAATACAATTTTTTGGTATCGCATTCATTGCTTCGCTCTTAAGCGAAACTGAATTTTTTTAACCATTAGCTATTGACCCCCGAAAGCGAAGGGCGGACGTGTAACATGGCGTAGCCGCTTCACATGTGGGCCGTCAGCGACGGGCCCGCTACTGACAGCTGCGCATTTGCGGCTGCTCCGACCAGGAGATATGATTTTACTAATGAGATGACATTTTAAAAAAGCAAGCAAAAAATTCGAATTGGAACCCTAGCACGTGAGCTCGAAAGGGCAGGGCCTTTTAGGGGGCATTTACCGCAGAGTGATTAGAAACTCGGACGCGTGCTGGCGGAAGGGAAAAAGCTGTTCTGGATGAAGATCCATGGATAAAGTATATCTGCAGGAAAAGTGTCAACGCGTTTCCACCGTTCGCGTGCTCTTCCATAAACGCGAAGCAAGGAAAATTCGATAATGTCCCATATATCTACTGCGAGTGATCCCAGATTTCATTCCGCGATGTCCGGAAACAGAAGTGACAGACATTTTAGCGGCACTCATGTAGTTATTACTGAACATATTGCTTTCCTTACGTGCCGTGCGACGCTTGAAACGAGCTATCAGCAGCGTTTCTGGAACAGACGACGTCCGCCAATGAATCGCCGTCACACTTTCTCGCTACCGATAGGCCTAGACGTCACGAGCCTCTGCGGAGAGCGCGTTTTTGCTGTCGAGCCGACTTGCAGAACAGAAGCTGCATCGGCACCGTGCATCGTGGCTTACTCGGAACGCACGCGCGAGCGCTATTTATTCAGCGGAATAATTCTTGGTCCGTGATTGCGACTTTATTGGCAGCCCCAAGATCGAGCTGCACATGTTCTGACGCGCCGGCGGTGCATTGCCGGTGATAGACGCCCCCAAACCCGAGACTTTGGCGCAGTTTGGCGCAAATTTTGTCGATATTATCAGGATGGCGCAGTAAATACAATTTGGCGCACTTTGGCGCAGTTGGCGCAGGAGTGGAATCACTGTTGCACGGATGCACATACATACATACACACGCGAAACAGACATGCACGCACCTACATACACATGTGCGTACGCACATATACACGCGATACAGACACGCGTGCACATACACAAGCGATACAAACACGCACGCACATACATGCACACGCGACAGACACGCACGCACATACATACATACACGCATACACACGCGATAGACACGCACGCACATATATACACGCGATACAGACACGCATGCAGCACATAAACACGCGCATACAGGCACCCACGCACACACATACACACGCGATAACACGCATGCACGCACATACATACACACGCGCGAATAGACAAACGCGTGCAGGCGCACACACACACACACAAGTGCGGACACGCACATACACACGCACCAATACAGGCTTGCACAAACACACGCAAGCGCATACATGCGCACCAGGGGC
Organism: Rhipicephalus sanguineus; assembly: GCF_013339695.2. Lineage (NCBI taxonomy): Eukaryota > Metazoa > Arthropoda > Arachnida > Ixodida > Ixodidae > Rhipicephalus > Rhipicephalus sanguineus. Next base: position 40,769 of record NW_023614162.1, on the reverse strand, counting down.
GCAGCCAAGGGGGGGTGGGGAGGTTAAAACCCCCCGAAATTTTTCAATTTTGCTTGCGTATATATAAACGCACACATGCAAACGCACGCACGAACATACATAAAGCACGGTTGAACCACCCCCCCCAAAAAAATGTCTGGCTACGCCCCTGATGCGCATACACACACACATACGTGCGCGCACTCACACACGCACAGGCGCGCGCATACACAAATACACAAACTGCGCACACGATGGCGCACGCATACAACACATACACAAACGCACGTACACCAAGCGAACACATGCACTCACACAGACACGCACACATGTGCGCATACGCACATACACACACACCCACACATACAAACACCCGTACACACACACCTGGAGAGTTCATGGCGTGCGTGAGCAACTAAAAGCGCGCGAAGTTTGCGTGCGCGTGCTTTTCGTGACGTCGGGGTCACCTGACTGGGAGGTATGGCGTGTCGCAGCCATTCAGCGTTGCGGATTCGCCGGCTCCACGAAAGAGAGGGTGAAAAAAGAGAAGGTTGACGGCGCGGCGAGGATAAAAGAGCCCCGCTACTTTCCAACACCAAGGGGCTTCCCTGCGAGGGAAACAACCCTCACGGTGGACGGAGATGGGAGGTGAATAAAACAGCCGACCGGGCAGGGCTCTCTTGCGCCGCTGACAGATCACCCCCAGGATACGCGAGCCGACCATCGACCGAAGGAGCAAGAGTGGACTCTACTTTCTACTAGAATGGACTATCCCTCTACGCGACGTTTACGCATTATTGCTCGTGTAGCCATAAAGTGTTGTTTGTTGATCTAGCCTGTTGCCTTATTCGCCCGAACCCGTCGTAGCCGCGATGAGTCGCGCTACGGGAAGGGGACGTTGACACGTGCACAGTAAGTAGCTGTGTACGGCTGGAACCAGAGCTAGGCTTCTGCCCGAGCCGTGCATAGAAGCGGACCCCTTCAAAACCCTGGCAAGCTCCTGCGCTTATGTGACTTAAGAAGTGACAATACCATAAAATGCATGTGCTTCACAAAACACACTGTCACTTAGCAGATGTCTGTCACATCATACGGCCATAATTATGTGACAATTATGCGGCATGTTAACGCGCATAAATTGACATCGAGACAGAGAAATCAAAACAAGCAAATCGAGCATGAAAACAGAATAAACAGAAAACAAATTTGGCCTCAATGCACATTTCATTACATTACAGCGTGATAATAGCAGCCATTTTTTTTTTTTTGCTGATGTGTATACTCCCTGAAAGCACTCTGCTTCATTTATGCTTTATCACAAGCAAGGAAATTATGTCATACAAACATCTCCTTCAAGGCACACTCGCGCATTGATTGGCTCGCCGTGTGAAGCATGTGCTATATTCACAGGAGTTTATAAACACACACCACACATTGTCGCTATGTGAGCTTAATGACTCTTTTTTCTATTTTCATTGCACTTTTCATGCGACGCAATGTGCAGAACAACACCTACAGCTGCCCGAGCGACGATAAGGGCGCGCTAACAGGAAAAATGTAAGTATTACTTACCATTTATGTTCCTGATGGTGCCGCGAATGCAGTGTGCCTATCACCTGCTTGGTAATACACACAGCGGCAGGCTCGCTTGAGTCGCTGGGTCATCGTCACACCATCACAATCGCAGTGCGGCATGTTGCACTGTCATCCAACCACGCATTTCACAACAAGCGACGAGAGCAGGCACAAAACACGCGCATATACTCTAAGAAAAAAACCGGCTGAAGGGGGAGTAAAGTCAGCTTTAGTCCTCAAATCGTGTCGTTAGTCCGCGAGAGGACCAACTGTCGCGAAGTGCGTGTCGTGTGCAAATTCGGAGGACTAGACATACCTCGGAAAAGACTAATGGGAGGGACGAACAGTTGCATTTACTCCCGCGGGTAGAGGTTGAAGGGAAGACGTTTTTTCTGTGGCCTTTGTTTGCAGCAAGGCTCAGCATCGAACGAACGCGAAGCAGTGATCGTAGACCCACGAATGCCTCTTTCAAATGTCATGAGCTTAGTTCTTGGCCAGGTGCGCCCTATTGTTCCGAAGCCCTCCTTTCTACTCTGTCGCGGTGCGGGTTGCAGGCGGCGACGACCTGAGGGGTAAGGAATTCGGCGAACGCATGTTCCAAATGTCCACTGCACAGATGACAAGAAGACATCGGCGCGTCGGCCCGCTTACTGCTGCGATCAAGAAAATAACGCGAGAAAAGATTAATTTAATTTGTAGTGCGTTAATATTGTGTCATAAATTATGAGGACTTGAAGCTTAGTTCACCAATAAGCTTCCCAATATTCACTGGCGTTGACGATCGTGTAAATCTGACGGACGTTTCAGCGCTTATGTTGAGTATCCTTCCGCGCCGCACTCTTTCTTCTTCAGTATCGCTCGCCGGAGTGACGAGTGCGGGTAGTGTTCGTCACTTGTGATCTATCTTGCTCTTCTTTCGGGGTCAGCGAGTACCGCTATTTACGCAGACTATGAACGCAGCTGTGAAGAACATACCTCGCTGCATGTGCTGCAATTGTGGACGCGCATCCGTGTTTGTGTCTGTGTACCGGCTGTTTATTGGACCCAGCCTCGTAACTTTCCTGCGGAAAAATGGACACCTCAGCTTACATGCAAGACTCCATCGCGGCTTCCTTTCTGCAAAGCTTCAGAGATGGACGCCGTCACATCGCGGTGTGATCAACAATTTCTGGATTTACTTGCTCTGCAAACAACATCCCTCTGCTAATTTTGAAGGTAAGTTTATTATTTTCATTGTCTTGGTACATTGTATTATAAATAATATGAAGACTAAAAAAAGCATTGTGCGTCGCATGTTTTTGAGCATGCGACTGCGCAATTATTGGGGCTTACGTGATTAAGTCGTTCTCTTCTAGCTACTTTATTTTGTAACAAAATTTTCTTTTTTGTATTTCTTCCAGGTAGGACTCGCCCTAGTAATTCGGGAACAGGCCCTACACCAACTAAATGATGGCATTCGTTCCTTTTTGGTGTTTTCCTAAAAATAAAGATTGATGTTAATAGAATCGTGTTCCTCTTTCTTCCTTGAATACTTTATAGAACACCGTAGGTTATCTGCAACTTACACAATCAAGAAATCAAAACCGTTGGTAACCTGAATCACTGTGCGTGTGTGTGTGTTTGGTGTCATTCATGTGACCTGTGTTCCCGTGTCGTGGTTTGCCACTTCTCGCCAAGTTTTTACCTTGTTCATAGGATTCAAAGTGTTTTAAAGGATTGAAAGATCAGGGCACGCAACTAAGTATTCTCGCTAGGGCAAGTCTTGAAGCCGGTATACACAATTTCTCTCAAGTTCGGCAAAGTAAATTCGAATGATCAGCATTACTGCTTGCAAGCGCTCACTGAATGCAATAATAGCAATTAATACATGTAAGTTGGGTACCACTTCTAAAGCACTATTTAAGTGGCATGTTTCCGTGAAATGTCCGTTCCTAAGAGCGCAGGAACTTCGCCACCATTTTTTACAATTGCGAAGCGCGATTTGCTCTCCCAAGGATCATTTCTGAGGATCAACCAATACTCCTTAAATGAGCAACATTTGCTCCTTCAGGGACCATTTCCGAAAATCAACTGTTAGTCCTTACAGGAGTAACATTTGCTCCTTCAGGGACCACTTCCGAAAATCAACTGTTACTCCTTACAGGAGCAACCGTTAGTCCTTTGCAGTTAATCCTTCAAAGACTAACTGTTTATCCCCTTGCAGTTCATCCCCAAAAGGACTATTGGTTGTGGCAAATCAGTTGATCCCCAAAAGGGCTAACCTCCCTACCCCTTTTAGTCCTTTTTTTCTTAGAGTGTACGGCCGACACAGCTGGGCAGTTCAGAAGCAGCGTTCACAAGGCCAAGGTAATCCCATGACGGCTTCGATCGCTTCGACATCTCGCACATGGGGACCAGCCTACAGCAGTCTCCGCGGATGTGTGAGCCAACCGTTGATTAATTTGCATAAAGATGAAATCAAATGCCTTAACAGTTATCTTCCACGTAGACCCCCACGTGTGCTGGATTGATAGGTTCGCCTATTGCATGGGCATGCACGTATAAGTTTTCGTGCCTTCTTTCTTTTCCGCCGTTGTGAGTCTCTTCAGTTGTTAGTCGGTGTTTGTGGTGTCCTGACTTCTTTCTTGTGTCCGTGTTTGCACGCCCTGTCTTTTTAGAATGAATACTTACCAACTAGCTCAGCTCTCTGTTATTCTAATCTCCGCTGGCAATTCGGAACTCTCTTGTGTATCTTCCTTTTTTCCTTGCTTTTTCTTTCCTTCGCGCGTGCATGCATCACAACGCTTTCTTCCATCTCACTTGTATTCCAATGCATATGATTGTCTGATTTCCACGCTCTTGCCGATGAGCAAGCGGGCCACAGCCGCCCGAAGGCCGAAGGGCATTTTTTCTCGCTTCCTCTCGTTCATAGCGGCCGCTTAAAAAGAATTGCGTTATTTTTTTTTTTCTATTGCGTCGCGTTTTCGCCGCACAGGATTTTAGTCCGTGCATTGGGGCAGGCCGCCTTGGCCAGTTCCTTAGCCAAAAGCGTATACTAAGTGTGCATGCCGTGCCAATCGGCCACATCGAAGGCATGCAGCAAGGCTTTTCCTTTAAGCAGGGCTGAGACGGCTGAAATTGATTTCGGAGCAGTTTTTGGAGCAGCGAAATTTTGATTTTGGAGCAGAAGAACCCTGCATTGGAGCAGTTAGCGGAATTTTTTATGTCATCTCAGGAGCTTGAAAAACAGATTTGTAGCAACTTGGGGGGACAGGTACATATTTAAATTGGCTTAGGATAGACGTAACACTGAAGCATCCTTTGGAGAAAGTATCGCCAGGTGTGAACTACCTCTTTAAATACTATTCGACTAATCTAGCCCGAGTAAGAATTAAGGCATGAAATAATTGAAAAAAAGGTGCTGTAAACTTGGTTCACTTCATAAAAATTTGAAAAAACAACAACAAAAAGAATATGATTGCACAAGAATTGCAGTTACATAGCTGTAGGCCTTTTTAAGATCAGTGATATAATTTAGCAGATTATTGCTTTGGCTTTTATTGCGATAGCAATTATATGGACATTCTGAACAGGTTTTTGCCGTGGGCTTTGCAGTCATGTTCCGTATAAAGTCCAAATCGATAACATCCCCCGCGCATCATCTGTTTTACCCAAGGGTAAAAGCGCACGAGCTAGGGCGACGAACGCGGCTGAGGCAGAGATGAAAAAAGCTGACCGATCCCCATTGCACGGAGGGCGCATGCAATAACATAACACCGTATGCCAGGCCTGCCGTTGATTGCTACTCATGCATGCAGAGAGGAAACGCGCCGCCCGTGTTGAAGGAGCACGAAGGAACGCGATGAAGGGAGGGGGGGGGGGTTACTCGAGCAGCAAATGTGGACTTCCGACTTTAAGGGCGCGGTCGCGATCGCTGGCGCTCGTGCTATTTCGGCTGGCATCACAGACGGCTCGTATACCCTTCTAAGTGCTGTAATCTCAACGCTTCCCTCCTTAAAGCAGCCATGTTCTCATACACCAGCGTTTTGTAGTTACGCGAGATCGGATCCATAAGTGTAACTGATTTTTTGGTAGATCTGCTTATCTAGCTTTTCAAACTTCTCCAGAGCTTCCTGCAGGTCAGTGTTTGTAAGGAGGACATCACAATAAGCGCCATCAGCTCGGCCGCGCGGCTGGCGTAGCGTCAAATCTACTGCACGCTTTGAACAGGCGAGAACAAAGGCGCGTTACCGCCGTTTGCTGCCCCCTCGTGCGGGACCACCTTCGAGAGCGCGGCGCGGGTGCCAAGATACCTCGCCGCATTGACTATCTCATAAAGATATCTAGCACTGACTATCGCGTACGGTACTGCGAGCATAGCGCCGTTGTAACGGTACTGCACGCTTTTATTGGGGAACGACACAAAGGCGCTTCACATCAGTGAAAAACCGCCAGAGCATTGCCGGGACGCACCGCATGCAGGAAGCTAGTTGTTGCCGCGTGGATGCAACAAGGATGATGCCTCTCCCTTGCACGGTATGGGTCGTAACGGTACAAACACTCCCACAGCAAAAGCACACGTAGATGACCACACGCATCAGCGTCGACGCGAAAACCATTGCGACCGGAGGAACATGCTACGCACAACGAAGAATCTGAGAGCCATTCCCGCTACGCATGCCACTTGATAGCGCCAGAAGACACAGCCTAGCGAGAAGCAGCAGCACACTCGGGCACGGCAGAACATTTTTGGGGCGCCACGCATATTTAGAACTCAGAGGAGGTTATGGCGGCATCATGAGAGCCCTCATTAGGAAGGTGCATAAAAACACGGTTGGGCGCGTCTACACGTTTTGCGAACGTCTCATTTTCATGGTATCCCAGGCGCTGCTATAGACGCAAATTGGAACATTATGCTGTCAAGTCAGCCTTTTTTCCCAACGAAGCTGACATGGGCATCGAAATTCTGGCTTTCGAGGCTGTTTAGAAGCACTTCGGCACTATTTTTGCGATTTTAATGCTTTTGGAGCAACGTAGCGCAGGAAAACGGAATTGTATCAAAAATGCGCAATATGCGCAGATGTCTCACGGCTGTTTCAGTTTAATTTTGACTTAACCGAAGAACGACATAAGCGAAGTCATTCTGTGGTCGAAGTGCTGCGTGAACCTGAGCCCAACAGTCCAAAGTGTGCCCTCTGCAGCATTCCGTACGTGCTTCTGAGCCAGTGGGCGTGCGACTAAGGGAGACACAGCGGATTAGACGACAGTATCAATGCAAATAGATCGCATCAGCGCTTACACCCCAGACCCGATACACCGCGCCAGACCGCGCCGCAAGAAGCAGCCGACTCGAACTATGAGTTGCCAGTAGCAGCCGTCAGCCCCGCCAAGTTAGGTACGCGGAAAGAAAGCACACAACATTGAAGCGAGGTGACGTAATGCCCTCTCCTTCGGAATGTCGCTAGTTGAGAGAAAATGCGTCAGCTAAATGTAGCGATCGCTATATCTCCGGTCCTACTTTAGCTTTTCGAAAAATTATTTCGGCTATATATTTAGGGTTGTTCGTTTTCGGGTTTTATATTTTTTCAAATTCGGGGGGTAAAAATCGGGCGGTATTTTTCAAACTGATATTCGGGGAAAAATCGGTTTTTTTGCGAAACCATTCCTTACTTCGGGTTTTTTCGGGTTAAATATACGGTTGTACTTATCAGAACTTACACTGAGCTTATCAAAACGTATCACGGGCTTTTTAAGTATAACACGTTAAATTTGGTGTTTCAAGCTGGTAATTGGGACAGACACCAGAGTATTATAGCAAATACAGTATACTACCCGAAATTTTGTGTTCGTTTGAAAATGAATCAGTGGTGTTTGAAAATGAATGAATCAGTAAACATTGACTCTTAGAAATTATACATTTTATTCTCGAAAATCTGGTCATCGATTTTTTACACGTCCTTGTTGACATACATTATCATCTGCATGCGCAACATGTCAGTCTCCATTCGAGATCTGTCCGGTCGTTGAACATATCTCAGCTGGGAGAAAGTTCTCTCCACATCACAGCTACCATTAGCTAGGCACAACAATGTCAGTGCAGCTTTTGCAAGCCTTGGGTAGCGAGAAGTAGAGTCATGCCAATACTCGATTAGTTCGACAGCTGGGTTTGTGGGGCTCGCTTCCAGCAAATACTGGTTGAACTCGTCATTAAGGGAATCTACATTGTCGGTTACGGACATGAACAGAGGTCGGTAGTCCTCAAATGACTGCCCCAGCAGACGCTTCTGAAACGGATCAAGGACGGCTCCCAACTTCCACAAAGTTAGCTGGTTTTCCTCTTTTTCTGAGACGTTCCGTCCAAGAGTGCAGCGCCATTTTGTGGCGAGTTTCGTGCAGAACTCTTCAGAACATGTTTTTACTAAATTAGCGCTGCGCTTGGGTAACATAGACAAAACAGCTTTGGCCTGATCGCTTTTACCGATCATCGCCGAAAGCTCCCCGACAATCTGCTGCAGCTTCACGTTTACCAGGTGATCAAAGCTGGGCATCAAAAGCTTCCCACTTTCAAGCGTTTTCTGGGCTTCCAAAAGTGGGCCGAGTGCATCTCTCATCAAGATTGCCTTCGCATAAACAACTTCTTTTTCAGAAAGTATCCCTCGAATAGCTTCCGCTTTGCTGCTATCATGCGAGCTTTCAGCAAGTTCTGTTAACGAGCTCCACATTTCTACGACTACCACAAGTGCCTTGTAGAAGCTTTGCCATCGATTCGGGACAACAGAAGGTGGCTTCTTAATGTCAGGTCCAAAGAGGCCATTAGAAGAACAAATTTCAGTGTACTTTTGGTAAAGCTTGTTAGCGTGCTTAAATAACGCTCCAAACTTGATCACTACGGATCGAACATCAGACATGCATGGTAAAGAAATGGCATGGTCAACACTCACATGAATAAGGTGTGCTATATCTTTCACATGCAAGATTTGGATCCCTTCAGCCTGACAGATTTCTCGAACCATCTTTCGCATGTACTCCGCTGAGTCTGTGGCTACTGCCACAACGTCTTTCCACGTCTTGCCAACCGTCAGGAGTGCCTTGCTAACTGCGCTGGCCACCGTGTAACTGTTCGATGCATTTACCCTGTCGACGTCGACCAGAACAACGTGCTTCTTCACGTTTTTCTGGCTATAGCACAGGAGAGTGTTGATGGTAGGCACACCAGTGATGTCTGGGGATTCATCGACGATGACGCTCACTTTCACATCTCGCATATCATCGCGGATTTTCTCCATGTCCTTGTCAAAAGCTTCTTTCAGGTATTTCAGCCGAAGTCTTTGTCCTCTTGGCATGGTCTTCGCGGCCTTGCAGTATTTGCGTGCGAAGTCTCCCAGCGGTCCGTCCGCCTGGTGCATGCTTATTCCGCTGTACGCTAGGGCACGAACAAAGTCATGGATAACGCCGTCCGCTTCAGTTTCTTTCGCACGCTGTCTACAGGACATATCAAAAAGCGTCTGCTGAGACGTTCCCGCAGTCTCAGCTTCCTTGGAAGCCGTCTTGAACTTCTTATGACGAGATGACATTAGATGCTCACGAATTCGGTCGTAGGGCTTCTTCGCTGGATCGGTGACCATCTCGGTGTTGCAATATTTGCACACTAAAGTGCGGGTGCCTTCACTGTCTTTCGTTGCGATCTGGAGATCTTCATGTTCTTTACACCAGTCATCCAGTGTCTTTCGTTTTCTTCCCATCTCCACGCTGAAGTTTCCGGTGCCGCCTTATGTCCGCGACGGTGGCTTTGCGCTCACAAGACGCGCCTGGTAATGCTAAGTGAGGATGGCGATATGCGTCTCGTCTCGTGTCGCGCGAGAGAGTGAGGGGCGTTCGCGCGGGGTTGGACGCTGGGGGAGGGTATGGCTGGCTTCTTCGTCGCTCAATCTCTCCCCCACCGACTGGTCACCCGTCCCTTCCGCGTGAAATTCTTGGAAGCAGGTGCACATACCCGAGACTAATCTGCAGTGGGCAAAGGGGCAGATTTCTTTGCTTTTCTTTCACCCTAAATTTGTTCACAATGTACTCGAAGCGTGGCCGGCCTCAAACGTGTTTCCCACTTTCTTCTGCAAACATTTTTTTAGGGGGGGGGGGTGCATGTACGCTCTCACGCATGTGCGTGCAGAGGAGAGAGGGGATGTAAAGATTAGAGAGGAGAAAGGGGTGACAAAGGAGACAGGTAGTGGTGAGAAGAGAAGGGGAAGAGCATCAACACGAGTTAGCAGCAACTCACGATTGTGCAGATCGCTACAAGGAGGTTTATTCGGGGAGAAATCGGGTTTAACCCGATTCTCCTGAAACTTGTTCGGGGTGCAAGAATCGGGTAAAATCGGGTTTTACCCGAAAACGAACAACCCTATATATATTCCTGGGACGAGTCCGACTCATTATAAGGTGTTTTTCACACCAAGCGCGAGGGGTAGTTCATGACCCCCTTCAAGGGATTTATTTGGGTCACAGCAGCAGCAGGGAGCAAACTGGGAATGATCGGGCTTCCATTTTCTGCCTCACATTTGCTAAAGGGCTAGACTTCTTTTTAACCACTTCCTAACAAGCTCGCTAATTTGTACAGAAGGCCACGACAATCACGATTTGCAAATATCCCAGCACTGTGTGCCGCACAGACACTCCATTCTGTTAAGTCCGTTTATTCTAACACGGCCGTTCAGTTGCTTATACATACAGCCTCCTTCAGTTCAGCCACACAACACATGGCTCACCTTGCCCGTACATTCTCTACTTGCCATGTCGTTGCAGCCACCGCAGTTCACATTCACATGCCACAACGCATCCCATTGTCCCCTCTTGTTGCACTACATCTCCCTCGCTCCCATAGTTGCCTACTCTCTCCGCCACCTGGTATCAGTCCGGTACCCTGGCCATGGGCAACTTCACGTAGCAAGGACTTCGTTGATTGGTCCTCTGCACTATGAATTGACCCCTTGGCCCTGCAACCTGCAATAATGCAGTTTTGGCCACACCATTTGTTGCACATGTCCTTACCTCGCCAGTGCCTCACACCCTGGCCCTGCGCTTCCTCACTGCACCACTCACGAGGAGGAAGCCTTGCTCGGTCGCTGATGTTGTGCCTTTGTCTCGTGCTTCAGTTCTTTTTTTTTCTGTACTGCTTTAAATACGGCACTAGATGTGCGCACTTTCAGCGTATGGTGTATGGCAAGGTGCGTGTTTGGGCTAGTTGGTACTCCATTTGAACAGTTAAATAGCGCAAACTTCAGGGGACGAAAGACAGGAGAATGCGACGCACACAAGCGCTAACTTCCAACTGAATTTTATTAAAGAAAACACATGAATATAAATATTCATGTGTTTTCTTTATATTCATGTGTTTTCTTTAATAAAATTCAGTTGGAAGTTAGCGCTTGTGTGTGTCGCATTTTCCTATCTTTCGTCCCCTGAAGTTTGCGCTATTTAACTGTTCAAATGGTGTATGGCCACAGAGAAAAGGGTGCTGCGCCATGTAAATGTGGCTCTTAGGTTCGACAAATATGTACTGCCCCATTGTGGCACTAATTTCAACGTGCTAAAGAAAAGATATGTCAAAAGAAGCATGCTTGAAAGCCATCTGGCGCTCACCGTGGTCTCGTGCCACCAGCAGCAGGGCATGCTCATCGGGGCGGCCTGGGCTGCGCAACAGTCGAATCTCCCCCGAGTGTTCATCGACGTCAAACAGGTGGCTGTCTCCCTCGTGCAGGGAATACAGCACCTGGCCATTGGGGCCCTCGTCCAGGTCTATGGCCTTCACCTGAGGAACAAATATCAGCATCACCTGCTTACAATGTACTGTTTAAACATCCAGTCTACGTAGAAGCTCATGTGTCGGCTTCACCACATGTCTTCTGCATAGCAGAATTGTTTTTTTTCTCACAATAATACAAAAGACATTTTTCCTTTTTGGAAAGTGCACATCTAGCAATGAAGTTCTTGTGCTCTCCTTTTCGCCAGCATTAACAAAAAGAGGGGTACTGAAGATCAGCCATCTATGGGCACCACTGCATTAAATCCCGCATGCTTCTGTGTCAACTTCAGATGGAGTTACCGAATCTCACAGTATTATGTCCATTGCCGGAAGTTCATCATGCCTCGCACCATCTATACAACAGTTTACCGTGTTACATCTCAAGCCACGATGCTGGCAGACAGTAGTGGTAGATGGTCCTTCAGAAACCAGAGCGCACTAATGAACACAGGACAAGAAGCAGACGGGACAAGCGCTTACTTTCAACAACATGCATCTCTTCGAGCACAACAATAAAATCAAGAATACAGTGAACTCCCATTAAGACGAACTCGGTTAAGACGAATTCTCGCTTATACCGAACAACACGGAACCATTTGTTTGATTTCCCATAGACTCAATGCAAAAAAATTTCGCTTAAGACGAACCGCCCAACTGTACTCTTCTGTTAAGACGAACTTTCGCGGTGATCAACAACGCTAGCGATTCTGCGAAACGAACACTGCAGTCTTGGTGGGGCATTCAGGCGACCGAGAAAAAGCAAAAAAGATGAAAAAAAAAGCGCTTCCTGGAGCAAAGACGCGAAGCAAATCGCGACGCGGAGGGCGCGAGATAAACGAAGAAGACCGGTCAGCGGATAAAGCCTGTATTCCCTCTCACCCCCAGCCTGTGGGTGGGGGAGGTGTGGGCTTTATCAGCAAAGAAAGCAACAAAAAGTGTGGGGGATTTACAACTTGGACCCCCAAGCCATTGCGTCCTTTTGTATTCCCCCCTGTTCTTCGGTTTCCCAGCTGGAGTACAAAGGAGAACAGAACAACACAAGAGCTTGGGGCCCCTCCGCCGTGGTCAGAGGGGCAAACGCAAGGGGAGTGGGGGAAAAAAAAGAAAGCGACAAGAACAAAAATTATCTGTGCATTACAATCGAGTACGAAACCACGATCGCGGCGCACTCCCGTCAGAGGGGTCAGGTGCATTGTCATCGCCATCACACAATGGCGGCCGAGCACATGTATTTTGTGGTCAATTCGCGTTGGTTCGCGTGGGACCTGTGCGCGTTCTATCTGTTCCCAGTGAAGTGCAAATTGTGATGAGCCATTTTGATTATGGAAGCGCACGACAAAGGAAGGCTATTTTGCACAGTGAATATAGCTGCGTCGTGTCTTTTTTCGTGGCGAGGCTTGTGACCGTGAGTAGCCTGATGGGATATCTTCAGCTGCACGTTGATCAGGAAAAGTTACTACGGGCCGAAAACGGGAAAATATCCGGACCTCGAAGAAAACCTTGCAGACTTTCTTAAGCAACTCAGCGTATAATGACTTTGTCAAGGCAGCAGCACGCGACCGAGGCGTATCCGGAAGTGATCTTAGAGCCAGCAAAACAGGCTCACAGAAGAAAACGAACTGCCAGGACAATAAATTTTACATTCTTTGAAGGAAAATTGTGCCTGTCTCTTAATTTTTTTCTAATCGTCAACATAGGAGCGTGTTACAGTTTTATCATTAAAATGTGGTAGCAAATATCTTCACGAGCATATTTATTTTTGAACACGCGAAATCGGGTGCTCGTAAGATTCGTGTAAATGCTCTGCTTGAAGGCATAGTCTTTATCTAGATGAGCCAAATGAATGCTTTTTCTTGTCTTTTTGCCCCCATTGTAAGTCTACTCCAGTCAGTGTTTTCAAGTAACATATTTGGATGCACTTGGCATGTTAGCATGTCTCTTTTTGGGGACACTTCTGATAAGCCGAACTCCTGATAAGACGAACAGATGACCGCGGTCCCTTCGAGTTCGTCTTAACGGGAGTCTACTGTACTGCCATAGTTGGACAACTTGCTGCCCATTGTAAGAAATGTGACGCAAAGCCACAGTGTCTTCCTCTTTTTAATCAGACAGTTCTGTATCGTGTATCGCCACTGCAGATAGCTGGGGCAGGAAACGAAAATGTTAGCATGCTGTCTGTTCTCTTATCTGAGAAAGAGCTTGATTGTTTGGCTCAGACAACACATTTATTTCTTTTCGTTTCTTCTTGCAGTTTCAGATGCTTGTTTATACAGTCGAACACGGATATATCGAACCCACATATATCGAATTTTCAGCTATATCGAACTCGTAAATTATCCCCTTGAAAATACTCTGTAAAAGTATAGAAATTCGCACGTTTATATCGAACGGTATTTTTACCCGCCACCGGATATATCGAACACCGTGTGAGCTGGAAGGCACACATCAGCACTCGCTGCGCCCCGCGACCTTTGCGGCACCGCGCCTCCGCCAACACCCGATACGCTCGAAAAACGTGAGGGCGAGAGGGCTCCGACTGTACTCCTGTTGGGCACATTCTCTAACTTGCGGAACGGCTTTTCTTTTTCTTTTTTTTTCTCTCTCTCTCATGCTTTCTCCACGTTACTATCGGTTCAAAGAACAGGAACAAAGTAGCCGGCGGCCTCCTCTTTTCGCCTTTTCTTTTTTTTTGGAGCAGGAACGAAGGAGCCGGCGGCCTCCTCCTTTTGCCATTTCTTTCTTTTTTTTGTGTGTGTGTTTTGTGAGTTTTGATCAGCCAACCACAGCCCGTGCCTTTCGCATTTGCTCAGCCAACCACAGCTTGGGCCTTTCGTACATCGCTGCTGCCCTCGCAGGAAGCCCGGGTGCCCGGGCGGCCCGGGTAGCCATTGCCACCATCGCGACAGATCGCGAGCGCTTTGTTGGCAGAGTCCACTTCCGTAGTTGTTGCATACCACCGCGTTCCTCTTTTGCATGCGTGCTGTGCGTGCTGTGCAAAGGCGCTGCGGACTGCTTGAATTTTCGACCTCTCGTGTAGCAATGGCCAGCGTCAAGAAGCGCAAGAACCTTGACTCTGCGACGAAGTTGAAAGCCATACAGCGTGTTGAGGCGGGCGAGAAAAGTTCGGCGGTGGCATACGACATCGGGATACCACGGAGCATGATGAGCACCTTGTTGAAGAAGAACGCAGATATCAAGGCAAAGGCGGCAGAGCAGCGAACGTCGGGAGCCTGTCGTGTGCGTGCTCCTGCCCACGGGGAAAGTAGAACAGGCACTCTCTGCCTGGTTCTTGAACAGGCACTCTATGCATGGGCACCGAGCTGAAGGTCGACCTGCTTGGTGCCATTCAAATGATGACGGGTGCCTGGCAAGACGTGAAGACGGACACTGTGGCCAACTGCTTCCGGAAGGCAGGCTTCGTGATGGCGGAACTTACGGAAACCGGTGAAGACTGCGACGATGAGCGCATAGACGACGCGTTTCGCAAGTTGTCGTCCCTCTTCACGGCTGCCGTACCACCCGAAGTGTCTTTTTTCTCTTTTCTTTTTCTGACAACTTTTTTGACAATTTCTTTTTCTGACAACACTGTCGAAATGTGTCAGCACACCGTCGATATCGAAATGTGTCAGCACACCGTCGATAGTGTTGTCAGAAAAAGAAATTATGTTCAATTCGTCAGTGTGCTGATATTGTCACGTGGCCATAAAACCGATGTATATATGTAGGGCAGATTTTCAATAAAAAACCAGTTGCTAGAGCGCTTCCGTCTGTGTGTCCGTGTGTCTTCCTCTAGTCCATGTCTACTAGCGCTACCTTTCCAAGTACTTCCGAAGCTTCCAGCAGTTTGCTCTCAGCCTTCGCTCGACGGATTCGGTACCAAAGTTCGTATCACCCGCCGCGACGCGGAAAAGTGTTTGGAACATCCGAATTTTTGCCCATTCGACACAGTGGAATTCGGCTGGGGAATTGCGTGAATTCGTATCAGCCGGTTACGTTTACATCAATGCCTGCTAAATTCGTTTACTATGGGTTCGCAAAAAGCCTGGATTGGATTGGGTTGCAATTTTTGTCAATGTGGCTAGGTCACGCACAGAAATTTCGATTTCCGGGAGATTTTCCTGCCAACCATACCAACGTAAGAAATGCTCGAAACCCAGGAGTATCCAGGAAAATCCGGGAGAGTTGGCAGGTATGCACCATGTAGGAGGCTTCCGTTCGTTTGCAGGAAAACTGTTTAGCGATTTCGGAGTCGGCAAACATACTCGGAAATAGAGCTGTGGTCGTATCTGCCCAAGAAAAAGGAATTTGTTTTAGAGTAATTCCCAGAACAAAGAGAGAGTCTGCACAAACCACGTGGTCGCCTGAGAGCGTAGCTGAACACTGCGAAAAGTCCAAATATGTACGTCTGACATGCAGGTCTTTGGAGTGTTCAGTACACCTGCTGGATTGGGGTGCTGCTTCCTGGCCTCAATGTGCCTCTTGCTTGTAGCATGCCGCTTTATCGCTGCAAAACCACGCTGTTCGCAGTTAATAGCTAGTCTGACTGCAGACAATGCAAAATGCACTGGCATCGCTGCCTTGGCGACACCAAGATGATATAGTGTCACCATCTTTGTCCATCTCGTTTAGGATGTCAACAATTGAACTTGGTGGAATGACCTGAAGCTCTGAGACGGCGAGACAGGAACAATGTGAAAAGCAATTTCCCTCAAGAAACGTGTATACTCGCGGACAACTTTTCTTGGCCATGAAGGGAAGGCTACGGGGGCGGAGCTACTGCACATGTACTGCTCCGCGAAGTAGTCCGGTTCGGCGCGCGTTTCATATTTAGTTTTGCTTTGTGGACCTTCCGTACCTCCTGTGACAGCCATTTCATTATTCGAGCGGCCGTCACAGGCTTACACAGCCATTTGTTAGTGAAATTCGTCACAAGCTCCCTCGACGAGTCGTCTGGAAAGCTGGAGGGTGACGAACGCTCCCCTGAAGACGAAGGCGCCATTTTGACTGTGAGGTGCACGTAAAAGGTGCGACGTTTCCACAGGTGCAAAAACGCGAAATGACACTGCATAAATCAAAACAAATATAAATATCTCCTTGGTGCGCGCTGACCCTCTCTTCAAACAGCGCCCCATAGAAAATAAAGCAATGTTGTTGTTTTTATTCTCACGCAGAAAACACGGACGCAATTGTGGGACTATAATCTTCAACGGTAGCACACGCGTAGTTTGGCTCTCTAGCCTTCCCTTCATTGCCAAGAAAAGTTGTCCGCGAGTATACACCAATTTCACAAGGAGGCTGCCATTTTTAAAGCACTCCACCGCCGCAGCGCCGTCTATCGTCTGCGACGTTTCGCCGCCTTTCCGGTGTGTGGGGTTCCGCGGCGGTGTATGCAGCGTATGCGCTCGGTTCACAAGGTATTGCTGTTCTTCGCGGTACACGGGCAAAACAGGGCAACGCTTTTCGAGTGTAAAGGCGCTGATAAATAATCACTAAGCTGTCAGCTTCAAAATGGCTGAAACAGCAAGCAGCGGCGGCCCACGAGGTGTTCCCGCAGCAGCGCCGACGATGAGAATAATGCCAATGCAGTTCTTAAGCAGCATGTGTAAATTGGTAATTGCTTTGTATGTTTTCTTATAGCTGGCCGGGTGAGGTTCTTGGAATAATCACTATAAAAGAGCGTTAACATTTAGGACAACTGTCGAAGTATAATCGGAGAAATGTAAATGGAGACGAGCGAATACGTAGGCCATTGTCCGGCTGCGCGCTAGGTGCGCGCATTAGTGTTTAAGATGGCTCCCGGGTTTCCGTGCCGTGATTATTCAAGTTCAACATAACTCTATTCCCTAACAGACCATTTTGGTTCCGCTTGGCACGTTGCAATACAATGTTCACGGAACGACAGGAGCACAAACACCGATGCCTGTGTTTATTTGTGTCGCCGTCGTAGCTTGTGGCCTCTGATCCTTGCACAGGATAAGGAACAGAAGTACGACGTGTGAGCTCAAAATTCGGCGTGAAACAACACCGATGATAAAATAAAAATAAGCCTGTTGCACATCTGGAAGCGTGGCATGGCATAAGTTCGTTTCGGCGCGAGCCGCCGCCACTAGCGATACGCCGAAAGGGCGCTCGTTTTTGGTAACATTGTCAATTTGTTTTCTGGCGAGTATTTCAGAAGCATTACGACGAGCGCACGTGTCCAGGTAACGACCTGGCTTTAGCGAACGTGGGCCGATTATTCATGACACCCAGGCTGCCGCGCGAAAAAAAAAAAAGTGCGGTTGTCATAACGCTACCCCAGTTATCGTCACAAAATTGACAAGTCGAGAAAGAAAGTGCTCTTGACGAAACGTTAGAAACGCGTACCTACGCCAAAGAACACATGTCATGCGGACCTTTCTGTCATGTAGATTGAAAAGTGCTCATTCAATAATCTCGAAATTGCACGCACTAAGATGGAACATTTTCTAGCCGCAGGCATTGTAAATCATGTGCTGTAGCATAGAAATCAGAGAGGTTCATGAGAACAACTCTTGGTCAAACATTTTGTGCATTAATCGTCAGACCTTGGTTCTCTTTGGTGCAGATGATAAAGTGTACCAGCACCCAAGCACAATCACAAGCTGGTGTGGTGACTTGGAGAAATGGCCATAAGTGCAGACACCACATATAATAATATACTATTTGTCGGAGAAGAAGGCGTGCGACCTGAGAAAAGCGAAGTCATTTAAAAACATTGTGCACTTCGCATGCCTTGGCTGCCAGTCTTTCAGGCTTCCGTAGCTGTTGCCGCAGCCAAACACAGCGCAGTGGTAGCTTGTCGACCTGTTCTCGTCCGACATTTCGATTTGCGGCAGTACAATTGTTTCAGCGCGTCGAAAAATGGAAACACGCTGACCTCTCACGCACCACGCAGTGCAAAATTCGGGAATCCGCACACACCAGCGGCAGCGGTCGGCCGAGGTGGAGAGAGAGAAAGCGGTGAAAATACACCGGTTCGAGGCTACGCTCCGCCTCTCCGTGAAAACGGTCTATAGCGATACGCTTTTTTCTAATCCCGTCGAGGACGGAATAGTCTTTGTTGCTAGCCGTTCCATGGCGAACCTAGTTTTCCACGAGTTTTGCTTCCCGACTGGAGTCGCGTTCCGTGAAAATCCTCAAGTAACACGAAGCTGCCAATTAACTGCGCCAGTTCACGGCTGGTGCGAAGCTTATCCGCCATCTTACCAGCTTCTCGGTTTGCGGTAACCGCGGTAAGGAGACTCTGCTGTTATTTCTGCTGTAGAGTTACTGTATATGCTACCTTTGGTAGCATATACAGTAACTCTAGTCTGCTAGCTGTGTAGCTACCCGTAACTGTAGTCAGCTTAACTGGTTAAGGCTGTCCGTGTGAAAGGGGTATAACACTGGTTCGAGCGGCGGAACTTAAAAAAAAGGGGGCAAAAACAAGACAGACAAGGACGTCGCTGAACTAACAACTGAAATTTTCAGCTTGCGGTTCACTTTTGGGGGGTCACGCCAATTTACAACAGTCTGCAGAGGATTATGTCGGCCCCCAAAAGCCTGAGCAAGCCAAACCAGCGCTTGACGAACCTTCCCATCAATCTGCATCCGGTCAGGTCCCCCAGAAAGCGCTGGGCGGCGTGCCGCGAAAAATGATGCACAAACCCATTACTCGCGCGGCACGAAAATTTCGCCCCGCGGCAGCTTTGGAGTGTCGCGTTTTGCCGCCGCCGGCGCGCTGCGCACATTTTTACGCTAGTGTGCTTATAGTTTGGCGCAGTTTTGGCACAGAACAGCGGAGATGTAGCAGGATGTAGCAGGTTTCACGCCTTGGCGCAATTCGCACAGCTATCACATCACTGCATATTGCTGCGCGGGCTTTGCTGGCTCACAAAACTCGCCCTAACTGCAATTTAGAGAAAGTGCTGCGTCCATGTAATGTCTCCTGCAGCAATGAAATCAACGACTTTCCAATGGGCGCCACGGAGAGAACTCCTACGCTCAAAGTGTCTAAGTGCCGCAGTGAAACACATAGCGCGAAACTATGACGGGGACACAGGAAGGAAACACACACAGCGCTGACTTACAACAGTTTATTAGATGAATTTTCTCAGCATATACACAGAAAACAACCACACCCAATGCGCATGTCAAAACAGATACGCTCCGTATCATTATGGAAATCCGATCGAAGAAATGCTAACTCTTTATTTGATAACATGACTGACGGTGAACTGACAATTCATCACCCACCTATGAATAATCTCAGCTTCGATAATCTCACGCACAAGCTTCTTACTATGTTTGCTTACGACATCAGCTTCATTAAAAATTGGCGCACACTTGCAGTCCTTACAGTGCAAAGCAAGAAGACCCCCTGACCTTTCGTTCCATTGCTAGCATGCTCTCTGAATCTCTCATTTATACATCGACCAGTTTGGCCGATGTACTGCTTCCCACAACTTAGCGGAATAGAATAAACTATACCAACTGCGCAATCTTGAAAAGGAGCACGGTGCTTCTTTGTGCAAGAAGTTCCCTCTTCACCGCTTCTGTTGGGCTGCGTTAGCCTACCAACGAGGTTAGCTTTAGTGGGGCTGAAAATACAGTTAACACCCGTGATTTGTCAGCGATTCGTTTAAGATTAATGTGCCAGTTTGTGAATGTATGGAATGACCACTCTCTTAATTTTATTGCTTGGTTGTGGCTGCAGTGGTCGCACCAATTTTTTGAGTAGCCCTTCAACTACTGAAACCTGCACATGCATGGGATAGCCCGCCTGAGATGAGCGTTGTGACTGAAGCTGCACTGCCTCCATCATTAGATAGTACATGACTTAGACAAGGCATTTCTAAAACAAAAAGAAGCAACACTTCCTTTTCACCAATTTCGAATGTGCAGACTGAAAGGCAGCACCGGTTTAACAGCCCTAGGATCATACCTCCAGCACACGTGCTCAGCACTAAAATTTAGCAGCAAGTCAAGAAAACGTAATTTACCATCAACTGGAACTTTGTGAGTTACCGTTAAAGGACCGAAACAATCCCGAGTCATGTTAAGGATGCCATCAACATCTGATTCGAGGAGTGCTTAAGTCATGAGTCCTTGAAAGGCGGGTGGTTTGAAATGAGCTTACACTATGCGGACCACCAAAGCGTGATTTTCTCTCAAACTAAGCATTTCCTTGGTCGAAAACAAGCACTACGAGGTTTCTGGAATGGTTTGCCTTTAGTGTCCCTTTAACCATTAGGATATGCTTCCTTGTTAGCAAAATTAGAATAGACCTGATTCCATTTTCTACCACTGTGGATAGGACCATTGAAGAGCACTGCAAATGTCAACAGTGGTCGCCTCGGGGCAGCAAATAATAAAATCACAGAAATGTCCTTTGGCCTTCATATTTTCATATGAAACAACTTATAATGCCCATCTCAGCATTACGCGTGTGTTTAAAAGTGAAGCCAACTTTAAGGTGGGTTTCAAAACTTGCCTGTACAGCAGTGGTAATGAAGCTATGTCTATAAAATTTGCAAGGAACTTTAAAGGGGGACGTGGCGATGGGAATGGTAAATTCATAATGTTAAATTTTTTCAATTTACTTTTTTCTGCAATCCTGAGACCATATTTTACGTCACGATAAAATATTAGACCAAAATAAGCAGTAGAAGTTGAAAAAAAAAACAACAACTTATTAGCATGCTGTCATCAAAAACTATGAGAAAATTGGGGTTTAGAAAATGCAAATCTGCAGTTTTCCCTTGACACAGTGCCACCATATTGGCATCATCATGAAAAGGACGGATAGAGCTCACGATAGCCGCAAAGCTGCATTTCTCCAATAAAAAATAAAACCTGCTTCCTTCTGAGTTCCATTTTCTTAGCTTTTAGCTCCATTTTCTTTGAGCTCCATTTTCTCAGCTTTCATTTTTTGAACAGTTGCTGTCAGTCACCCTGGGCCATTTCATAACAAATAAGGATATAGCCATTCCGTTTTCTACGCTTAGATTCTGAGACATTGGTGAGTTCCGTAAAGCTCTCTATATTTGTCGTCATGTCATGCAGATTTTTATAATTGGCTTTTTATAAAAGTTATTAGTAAGACAATATGTACAAGAAATTTCAAAAACTTTTGTGTGCTTATTTGAATATTAAAATATAAACCAATAGCTTTACGGCACAGAATGGGCCCCTGTGAATATTCTTATGCAAAAGTCTTGACGAACTTATGTCTAATTCATTAATTAATTTTGGGATGAGAGTCTAGCAAGTGTTGTAACTCAAGAACTATAACAGATAGCTCAAAACCGATTTCAGTTATATCAGCACAACGCATCACATCTGCATGCCAAATTTCATCACTTTATCTCCATAAATAACAAAGATAACTTTCATTGCCACGTCCCCCCTTAAAGATAGACACAGGTTGCAATGGAGCTCAAAATCAGTTTCAAATTGTTTTTAGTGCTCTTTTTGTTTAGTTTTTTTAGTTTTTCTACATATGTACCTTTTTTTGTTCAGATCTACTATCTGCAGAGCATTGCAATTTTGTACAAAAATAGCAACCAACGGCTTAAAGAAGTGAAACTAAAATTCTGAGTGTACAACAAAAAATAGTTTGTGATGTTTTTTACGCTTGTCAATGTATGAAAATTGTCAGTTTAAACATTTTTTTTATACTAAGAAAATAGAAATGCACTTGGGCTACTGATTCTAGTTCCAGTTACGTAAATGCAACTACGTAGTCAAAAAGAGAGGTTAGAATTGTTGTCTGCTTGTGCCCCGTTGTTTGAGAGAAAGAAAGGCACACAAACCTCCAAAAACGTTGTCTTGATAAAGGCACATCCCCATTTCCTGTTAATGTGTCGAGGACCAAAAATTATTTTTGAAACTACGAGTATGCAAGTGAGACAAGCTTTCTAAAAGATAAATAAATTCTCTACCAGATGATTGCAAAATCTCAAAATCAAATTTTTGACCAAACCAAGCCTCACCCCACCTTAACCTGTCCGCAGGAAAACAGGCCAATTTTGGGTACACTAGTAAACAATTTTTCTACTGCCACAGAATATCATTGATACTCTAATATAGGATGTGAACTTGTAGAACAAGAAATGCGCTTTCTAATGGAATTATATTTAAACAAAGACTTCTTAAAAAGTTTCCAAAAAAAAATTTTAATAGGAAAATGTCCGACAAAAATGACAACACTCTGTAAAAACATCAACGGTGCTTTGCATCAATTGAACACAAAAGAAATATTGAAATATACATTTTAACCACAAATGCCATATCCATTATCCCTGCAAATATAAGCATTTTATCTCTCGTCGTTATTTAGATACAAAAGAAAACGTTAGCCCTAGTGGCTATCGTGCCACCGCGCAATTCAGTTACAGTTGAACACGGATATATCGAACTCGAAGGGGATCGCGAATTTTAGTTCGATATATGAAAAATTCGATATAAAAAAATACAGGTCCCCGAGACCTTATCAGTGGCGGATGATCACCTACAATCGGCGCATTCAGAATTGACAATAATTCCGCACACACGATGCAACAGAACAATTTAACAGGGCTTGTTGCTGAGCTAGTTGGTTCATAACTTGAGGTAAAACTGTAATGACGCAAAGAAGACGGGGACGAAGCGAAGACACGAACAGACAGACACGGGCGCCAACTTCCAACTGTTTATTATCAGAAAACCGCGCCGATTTATATACGCTGCCGAACAAGGTAATCCATAACAGAATTGAGACATTGCAGAACTAACAATTCATCATGTGCCATAAATAAAGAGACAAGGCATGCGCCGGAACTGCACTAACGCGATCGAACTATGAAAACATGCCAGCACCTGTGAACACGTGCCAACCCTAGCGAGAGGTAAAGAGAATATCGCACATTCTAAACTCTACATGTCTAAATGCTATCTTTCAAAAAGATAGCTTCTTTCTCGCATAGATCGAGAGATGGGGCACTAACGCACTGGCTACCTGCCCTCTTTATTAGAAACGCTTCGATTGTCTCCCTTTCAGTGCGGCTGTTTGCTCTCCTAAGAAACGTGGTTTGGCTGAAGTGTGGCGCACAACCACAGCGCTTGCAGTGGTCTGCCAAGTGCCCGCCCATGTTGCGGGCTATCGATAGCGGGTTAGGCACAGACAGGAAAGTGTTAAAGGGACAGGTGTAAGCTTATACTTTGTAAACTGACTTTCACACATTGTGTGTTGCAGTGAAGCCTACTCATAACCTCGATGGCGGTGTCATCATCAATGAGTTACGGTAGACCTCTGCACAGTGGCTTGAATATTGATGGGCGCGTTCACAACATGGCCTTTCATAGCACTCTGGCCCCTGCCGTGTTACTGCTGTGCCATGTGCTAAGCTTCGTTGGTCGTCCACCTTCGCCGAGTCAAGCAGCTCATGAATTTTTTTTCTTATAACAGACACTGGATGAAGAAGACAGCAGTTGTAAAGGGACAGGTTTATTCTTTCATTTGGGTCAACATCTTGAAATTGAACTTAGCCTGTAACATTTTAATTTTAAAACTGCATGGTAACTGCAGTTGCATCCATTGTGGAAAACAAAAGGCAAGCAAGCCGGTTATTTAAAAACAAAAAGAAGGGTTTCTCTTGTTTGAAATAACTGACTTGGCCGTGCAACCACAATTTGCAGGTGTCTGCCGAGTCAAGAATCACTGGGAGAATGCTTCCTGTTAGCGCCACTCCCATCAAGAACTTCCTATCCCCTTCATGGTGGTGTGTACAGCTGTACACATCAACTACAGAAGCGCGTCACGTGTTTGTTCAAATTGCTTCAACGCAGTGTGCACATTTGTGCAAGTTTTCCCGAGTGGACAACTAGCATTAACTAAGTTCATTGTGCTGTATATTGATGGCTGCAGAGGACACTACCATGTTCAAGGATCACTCAACGTAGCCGCGTTCCAGGACCAACTCAAGAATATTATCTTTCTTTGCTCGAAAAAAATACAACAACAAAAAAGAAAACAAGGCACGCATTTGGGCCTAATGTTCGATTCCTTTTAATGAGAATTGAACAACTGATTGCAGAATAATTGGATATCTAATTACTGCTATAATTAATTACTGAAACTCACACAAAACAAACATATGCCTTCATTTTCTTTCTTGAAATGTAATATATATGCAAATGGAATGTAATATATATTTACAACGGTTGCTATGCCCAGCGGCCGCAAGGCTCTCCGAACAGAGTCTGATATACCTTGAACGTATGGAATAGACACAATGAATGTCGTCCTTTCTCGTGGCGCACTCCTCGTTTTTCTTTGCCTGAGCTTCTGCGTGTCGTTAACAAACGTCCTGGGATAATGCCATCATTTTTAGGCCTCATTACACCTTGGGACACGTGTTCACTGCACACGTGCGAACGATCAAAGCGGGGTCGTCTACAGAGTAGGATGCGGAGATTGTGATGCTGCTTACATCGGCGAAACAGGCAGGAAACGATCAACGAGGCTCAAAGAACACAAAGGGGACGTCGCTAATGCTACCCATGGCACGCGTCAAACACTGCTGGACAACAGGGCAGTATGAGGACGCTGACTAGGGAACAAAACTCCTGCAATCCTGGTTCATCTGTCGCGACCAATCGGCTTACAACAACAGCCGCGGCCCCTACCGGACATTTGCGGGGACATATCTGGGCGACCTCCGCTCAGTTGGTGCCAGTGTATACTGAGGATGCCACCAGCATAGGTGGCAAAAAGTCTATGTAATTTGTTATATTTTTGTTGCGTGAAGCCTGAGTAAATATTTCTTAAGGCGGCGGTCTCACTCCGGCGGCACGAACACGTCGTTTTTGTCACTTTTCCAGCCGACGCGGCGGCTGTTCTCCGTGCTTTATATAGTTGACTTGATATCATTGAAAAGCTTGATCTTTGTACTTTTCAAATATATTTATTAAAACAAGTCAACCATTAGTATTTGGGGATGGATAGCCAAGAATAAGCGCAAGTTACACGGTTTTGGCTGACTGTGCCTCAGCAGTGACCATTTTTTGAAAAAATCTGCTACAGTTACAGCACTGTTCTTTGCGCAGCACATTCAAGACATATTTACCTATTTCCTCAACGTAGCAAATTGATGTTGGACTTCTACTTTTTGTTGCTTCGCTTTTGAAAACAGCCAAATTTAGTAACTTTCGCAGCAGAATTGTCCAGTAACTATTCGCTAGAGAAAGTTCATTTTCAGGGGCGTATGTAGAAGACTAAGTTTCCGTCTGAATACTCAATTTCATCGATGTGCACGTGCTACTTTTTAAATTATATTCATCTAAAGTGGGCGATATTCTCCATATAGGGACCTACCGTGGCCCATTTTCGTGGAAAGCTACTGAAGTTCCATGGCCGAATTTGCACGTAGAGAAACTATAGTCCCCGATCCATTTCCTGGACCTAGCGTTTTTCAATAAAGCAAGCAGAAATGCGATACGAAGCTCGTAAACTGTCTTAATTTTTCATGCTGAAAACGTCAACAAAAGTGGAGTAATCTTCAAACTGCGCTGAAATCTCCGCATGCATAGCTTAAAATATAATAGTTACGGTCTCCTTATATAATTATACACACTAATCACACACAAATACTGCAGGAACACTGAGAAATCTGCATTATTCCTATCACTACAACGAAATCTTCCTCTAGCGCCACCTAGACGGACAACACGAAAGCGCTGCATTGGAAAGCTCCCCGTCTCCCCGACTGTGGCGTTCGAAAACACTTTACTTCAGGGAGAATGTCAACTTCAAGACCATGCCCCAGCATCTGCAAGTCTTCTCTTTTTGTCTGCCTTTCAGACGGCTGCGCGGGGAGAGCGTGAAAGCAAGTGTGAAGCATGGGCGCCTTGGGGGGTGCAAAGCCGTCTTGCATCGCGGCTGGGGGAGGGGGGGAGAGAGAGATCTGGCATAGCTTGGGTGGGGCAAGTGCCGGTGTGGCTGGAGGGGGGCAAATGCCGATTTTGCACAGAGAGTATGGGGTGAGCGTCGTCAAGTGAAAAAAAAAGAAAAGCCGTACTCTCGGAACGTCCCCCTCGTGTGGGTGCGTATGTTTGTGGCCCCACTCGGGCGACCACTAAAACCGAGGGGTGTGCAACGGCAGACAAAAGAAAGCAGAAAAACGGGCAGTGCGCGTGCGATGCGAGGGAACTGAGTAGATCTGCGTGGGCGAAGTATGTTTTGAATAGCACCTCAGCTTTCCTTTTCTTTCCTTTTTTTTAGAAAAAATGTCGTTTTCCAGAGGTGTGGTTTGCTGGGCTTGTTCATATGAATCCACAGCAATAAACATCATAAATACGAGATAAGGC
The DNA here is from genome assembly GCF_013339695.2 of Rhipicephalus sanguineus. Lineage (NCBI taxonomy): Eukaryota > Metazoa > Arthropoda > Arachnida > Ixodida > Ixodidae > Rhipicephalus > Rhipicephalus sanguineus. The sequence goes on along the minus strand of NW_023614162.1, from coordinate 14,089 downwards.
ACACATATATAGGAATGACACGACAACTGTTTTGTACTTGCTGCGTGTTCCTTTCTGCCACTGCTAACAAACTAAACACCGCAGAGTTAAACTAACTAAATTAACAATTAAACACAATTAAGATGTATACCTCCGCTTCTAAAAAATGTAGGCCACTCGAATTTCTTTGGTACCGGCTTCCTTTCCTTTATGCGTCGCAGCATTTTCCCCGGGCAAAAGTGCGTGAGCGCGAAAGTAACCCATCCCGTTCAACTGGGCTTGCTGTGCTCTGTACTTGCTAGATTAGGCTACAAGCGGAAACTTGGCAGGATACGCTCGCTCCGATTCGCCGTCTATCATATACTTTGGCAAGTTATGCATCGGACTGTTTCGCTTCAGGACGTGGGTTCGATTTCCGCCTACGACAGGCGCATTTCCATGGCAACGAAATCCAGGAACACCCGCGTATATATTTCCGTGCACTCTAAGTGTTCAGGAGTGCCCCATAGCGGCGTTCCTCATAATTACATAAGGCTAGCTCCAAGGGGACGCGGGCGTTTGCGAACTCTTCACTCTGAGTCGGAACACCGTGCAACAAGGCGCTCGCGTGGTTACCCTGCCTCCGCCCCCGCTTCTATCACGCGCACCTTTAGACAGCCTGCGGTTACAGCCTAGGAACTGCGAGCTCACTTTGCGTATTTCTCTGATTCATTGCTCTTGCTTTGAATGATTGTACTTTGGGGTGTGGAACGCGGTTTCTGTCAGCCCAGTATCGCAAACTTCACACCTAAATTTGTATACCTGTTTGCTCGAATCACAAATAAAGTTTATATAAAAAGCCTTAGTGGTAAGCTTCGGCCGTATTTGCGGTCACCCTGTGGCATGTGCGGGCACATATTCATTGGGATTTTCCGAATGGTCTACTCTACATCTCTTCTGGCACTTGGATTTGTATGTTTCGGCCCTAAATAGTAGGCCTCCTAAGTTTTTTTTATTTCTTCAGTAAACCTCCTCAGGCAAGGTTTTACAAACGGCAGGTGGCATACATGCGTGATACGCTTGGGGTCCCGGTTCGTTCGCTGCTGTATATCCTTGTGCGCAGACCATATCGGTGACTACGCAGCAATTCTTGCGGTAGCGGGAATTTGCGTCCAATGCTGATGTGGTGAGCTGGAAACCCGAAGTATGACATCGTTCCACGCAACACAGCTTTGCCGTCGGAAGACAGTGACATCCGATTGATAGCCTCCGGCCGGGAATCTTAGGCGCGTGCCTGTAGGCTTGTGTTGCTGCACTGGCGGCTGAAATCAACAGCTATTCCTCGATATCTGCGCAGTGCATGCTGTTGTGCTCGTGACACGCGATCGAACACCTCCTCTCTGTTTTCTTTGCTCAGCTCGTGCTTTATCAGCCGCCGCTTTCGCCTGAAGGAGAAACGTTAGGAGCTAACAACTCAACGTCTTTGGAAAGTCTGCCGTGCTGAGAACTTGCGATGTCTGAGGATAGCGGGTCGTAAACTCGTAGCGTGAGTCGTAAGGCTGACGAGCCAACGTAGCCGAACTGGGACTTGCGCCTAGTAGCCAGACAAGAAGAGAAGCGTTTTTGAAAACGATAAGTTTATAAAAAGTATAGTTGGTATCGTTGTGCATAAAACACGTTTACATGAAAGCGACAGATGCGCATCGCGTTCATGTTAACAATGGCAATTCGCTAGGAAGGCGCATAGCAGTAACACGTCAGACAGGGATGGTATTGCGAGTCCCGGTCGAATCACAGGCCGTAAATCACGAAGAGAGTAACGGTGGCCTCCCGTCGTGCGAACTCCGGGCGTGCCTCTTTCGCTATAAGGTATTCATATTAGCGCAAAGCAAAAAACAAACACTCGAGAAGGAATTGGAAGGGAGCAGACAGGTCAGGCGCTGAAACCTTTCTGCTTCCTCCCACTTCTCTCTGTAGTCTTTGTTTCTTTGTTCGCGCTAATATGTATCTCTTTGTATAGTGGTTCATGAAGGAGAAAAAGGTGGTAATTTTTGTCTCCCGTGCTTCAGACACGGCTAAGCGCATGTATCCCTCTGACATCAATGAACTCGGCCAGCAACCACATGGCCGCTGCGGCGAAGAGAAGACGAGGGGTTCTGTAAACGGCGTCGCATCGCCTTTCCGAAACGCGCTTGCAAAGCCGATGCGCTACTGTCGCATTCATGTAAACGGGATTATAACCGGCCAGCTGGGGCGACTCCATTCATTCAACAAGACGCCGACACGCCGTCTCCACAAAATGGTCTCCACGTTGTCTGAGTGTGGCCCAGTTCATCTTCCCACGGTAGGGAAGTGTGCCTGCGTTGACAGTTTGCCGTAAACCGGCACGGCACGCACCTCGTTCACACGAATGCGACAACTGGCGCATCGCATCCATGTAAACGGGTGTAAGCGCTGGAAAGGCGCATCGCACAAATGCGCCAGGCAGGTGTGGATTTCGAGGGGTAAGCCGATTCATGGACCACCTTACACAATTGAAGGGGAACGCCGGCCCCTCCTCGAGTCGGCCTCGAGTGCACCTCTTCGATACTACACGACAGCTGCGGGGGCAGAAAGCGAGGACTTCTCGGGAGGGTCCATGCACTCCATGTAAACGGCGGCGCATTGCTCTAGGAAAGGTGATGTGCTACCGCTGCATTCTGTCGCATTCGTGTAAACGCAGCTGGAACGCGGCACTGTTTCCCACGGCAATGCAGTCTAATTGAGTTAGTGGGGGAGACAAGGGTTTCCCAAAAGTCTGTAGGCTAACCAATCCTTCCCTGGGAAGAAGGGGTGCACTATGCACGAGGCAACACCACCAAGACTGGTGTAGTCTAGACCCCACGAGTACAGGAGATGGGGCATAACATCCACTGTGCTAGCCTGAAGCTGAGAGGCAGCATGGGGGGGGGGGGGGGGGGGCGATTGAGCGAGGATGAGAGCAGGTAATAAAATGTGTGCTGCAGCACGAAAGCCGACAGTCTGTGCTTAGTAACGGGAGACGCTAGAGAACGGAACGCATTTCATTCGCATCCACTGGTGTCCACTGCTCGCGTAGATTTGAGCTTCTCGAGCGTGCGCTGTGCACTCTTAGAAAAAAAGTTAGTAAATGGTTAGTAAATGCTTGCATTTACTACTTTCGAGCGTATTTTACTACCATCGCGAAATCTGTTTACTAGCCAGCAGTTAGTAAAGGTCGTAAAGTGCTGCCTTCACTAACCAGAAAGTTTACTTGGTGTTTTTAACTAAGTAACTACTAGCCACCCACATTGCCAGATCTTTCGTAGATGCGCAGTATACTTTGCCGTAATCGTGACAGTCTTTAGCAAAATTTAAACAATTTTTGTTTTGTTGATTACCTTGGAATTAAAGTTTCGTGCTACGTGATGGCACGCATATAAGCAAATATAAGGGCACACGACAATGTGTAGAAAACATCAATTATTCTTCTAAATTCTATGATTGCCAACCAGTACACGGTGCATAGGAGCATAGTCTTCAAGCCGCTGCTAGAGTAGATATCAGCTACGTAAAAGTCTTGCTATTCTGTGTGTGCACTTGCGTGTGTTTTCTCATTCGTGATCAATTCATGCCTCTATGTATGTTGGTTGCTTTGTGTACCTACCACGGTAATTACATGAAGTAATTAGCGGCCATTCGTTAATGTACGAGGACAATGCCACTTCGTTTTTTTAGTCCTTTAGGTACTTTTGTAATAGAATCATCTTTATATGGCAATGCACACGCACATATAAACAAAATAGGCGTAAGCCTCTAATTGAGTTGTTAGCGCGGTTACTAACAACTTAGTAATGGACTAGCCATTCGAGCTAGTACTATTCACTCACTAACTAGGTAGCAAGTTCCACTAGCCTGCATTTTACTACCTTCACTTACTAAGAGGCTAGTGTATTTTGTGACAAGTAAACGGTTAGCATTTAGTCAGTGAATATGCCGACCTTTTTTTTCCAAGAGTTGTCGCAATCGGCGAGCCACCCTTTGCCTCGGGCGCCGGGACGGAATAAAGGCAGCCGCCTCACTTTGCGGCGATAAGGAAGACGCCGGCTGTTTCTCATGCACCAGGAGGTGCATGGTTGCAATTGCTCGAAACAACACCATTGTCGCTGGTGCCGAAGCGGTAATGCGACACATGGCGCCTTTGTGCCCCAGGAAAGGCCGTGACGCCGAGTTTCCGCCGAAGACGGACCTCGGACTACCGCACTGTGCGTCTCCGGCTGTTAGGCCGTCTACGCTTCGATCAGCGCCAGCTTGCTGTCAATTACTGACAATTTGGGTGAAACGACCACTCATCATGTTATTGTAACGAACTTTATTGAAAATCAAAATCCTATTGAAATAGCGTACGCGAATAGAGAAGTCGTTCCCCCGACAAGAGAATAACGCACCAGGACCATTCATGCCACGCATATATGTCGCTGAAGACGTAATTGCTTCAGCTCTGTCATACAAATGGTTTTGCGGTTCATCTGATGCTTTGCACACGGTAACATGATAAATAAATGCTGCATCAACCAAAAGATGAATTGATACTACTCTGCTGAAGTTTCAATTCAAATGAAATAAATGACGGTACGTATAGCAGGGAAAACTGTGCTGCTTAGGCAGTTAGCACGGGTTTGACACCGTGGGTCAGAGCGGCAGCGTTGTAGCACGCAATTGCCAAACTACCCGTCTTTCGAACATTCGGAAGCTTAGGTTACATTCGGAAGCTTATGTTACACGGTGAAGGAAGAGCACAGCTAGTCAAATAGAATTTGTCTTCTCCTACAGACGAACGAGAAGTTGTGTCGGGTATAATGAGGGGAGGATGGGGGGGTGGAGGTGTTACACACAACCACTGGGCGCGTTTCTTCCATGGGGGAAGGAAGGAGTACATACGAGTTTGCTTACACCCCGTGTTGCAGGTCAGGGTAAAACTGTGCCGTGTTCCCAACAAGGGCCGCAGAAATAGCGTCACGACCCTCTACAGGGTATCACAAACGGCAGAGTTTTGACAATGGGACAGAGTTGAATGCTATCCTGGAGGCAGTCTCGTCTTTATTCTTTCTTTTTCTTCCTGTCAGACCACCATGTCTCACGTTCCAGCACAATTGCAGTGACAACGATGTCTTCTGCATACTTTTGGCGCAGAAAGATTGCTGTCAATTCTACTGCGCAAATATATATATATATATATATATATATATATATATATATATATATATATATATATATATATATATATATATATATATATGTAACACACTCAGAAACGACGCAGGGTTTCTAGGTTCGGTAAAAGATTCTCAGAAAGTCAGCCACGCGTGCGAAGCAATTTTATTTACGTTCCGCTCGGGGTCCGAGCTTTATCTGATGAAGCTTAGACCTCCAGTGAAACGTAAATAAAATTGCTTCGCACACGTGTTTTTTTTTTTCACTTTTCTATATATATGTGCGTGTGTGTACGCGAACAGAACTTCCCTGAGCATTTGCAAATAATTCATAAACTGTGAATAGAAGCCCTCATGTCACCACAATTATTTGGAGAATAATTACTGCATAATTATAGCGTTCTCTCTACAAAATATTGCTGTCAATTCTTTCTCGAGAGAAATAAAATCTTTAGTACATAGATCGATTGTGTCAGGGTGTGTAACGGCATATAGAGTGGTAGACGTAAGTGGCTGTTTACTTGAGGAAGTACATAGAAATGGAACAAAGAAAAAGGAGAGTTTATTATGATGACCGCTGTCTAGCTCAAGCAGATGACTGAGTAGTGACAATCAGTAAATGAGTAAACGACAGCGACAGAGGGGATTATTTACATAAGTACACTGTACACGGAAGGATGTGATGTCTCATGGTTCGCTTGTGATGTGACCTCCGCGATAGAGTTTGTCACCCAAACCCGCATTTCGGCACTGTATGTCACGGAGAGCAGCTGGCCAGGCAGCCTACGTGAGCGGTTTGCAGCGCAATTGTTCCTCCCGTGAAAAGAACCGCACCGCTGGGGACAGGGACAAGTGAGCGAGGGTCATCACAGAAGGAGAGATAGAAAGAGGCGTCGTTGAAGGGGAGAAAAAAAAAGCAGCCCTTGCGGCAGCGGCGCGTAAATAGTTATACTACCAGGAGAAAGAGGCACCTCTTTTCTAGACAGTGGCATGGGAGTACGAAGGCTCTCTGGGCCGTGCTTTTTTTTTTCTTTGGGGGGGGGGGGGAGCGGGCGGGAAGGGGGGGGGGGGCGTGAAGCACATCTGAAACTTTTCAAAGGAGCAGCGGCGCCCCTGAAAAGAGTGGATTAGTTGCAGCAGGGAGAGGCTCTTCGCTGTCGCGACGGCCGGAGAGCGCATTTTCCTCTCTTTTTTCCAAACGTGACTTGGTGGCGTCTTCTGGCGGCTCAGAATGAAACTACACTGCAGTGGAACCCCCACCTTAAGTTCGCTCGTTCCTGAGTTTTGCTCTAACTAACGTTGCTGGTTTGATATATAGGTCTTTTAAACAAGGTATCAACGTTAACTTGCCCTAAACGTGATCTCCTTAAGCTATAAACTCAACGACCACCTGCGCACACAGACATCATTGAAAACTGTGTTGGCCACTATTTTCGTGCTTGCGAAAGCATAGATCGAGTATAGTTTTCAAACTTAATTCAGTACGCTCCTCTTGCGTGAACTGTTGAGCTGAGCTTATGTCACGTCTCTCATTTCTAAATATTTGCCCATCTAAGAGCTTTTTCGTAAGCTCAATACCACAGTCTCGTAACCTTCGAGTCGTTCATTCGGTTACGTTATGAGCGCTGATTTCTCTACAGCGTTGCTACGAAGACTTTGTGAGGCCCCGAGAAAGTGCCTCGGGACGCGATCTTTTTCATACGAACCTGCTGACAACGTGGAAAACTGCGCTTAAGTAGAACAATCCGAAAAAAACATTTCAATCCCGTTTCTCTTTGCCGGTGTGCACCCTCTTCTTGTTGCTCAACGGGTCAACAAACGTCGCCATTGCTTTCAAACCCATTCGAAGGCCGACGTGTGTGACGTAAGCCAGACCGAGCTATTTGTATTTTTCCCCCGGTGCCAGTATAACAAACTTATCGGAGACCCACTCTTTGTATCTCGTTAAAATCTAAACAGTCGCGAAAAGCCCGAACGGCTGTAGGCTATGGCTTTCCCCACCCTTTTGTTCGGGCTTTTATCGCCATTATTGATGGTGCTGACTCTGTGAAACGCGAAATGAACGAGGCAAGCTGGTACAGATCGAGAAGAAAGAAAAATGCACGCCAGAAGCTGTACAGGTCGGTTGGCTGTACCAGAGGTCAACGTAATGAACCAAGGCAGCAAGGATAATATAAAAAAAGCAGGTGCAGACTTCGAACTTTTTGTAGCAAAGTAGATATATCTTAATATGTGCCGTGAGCCTTATTGCTTGGATATAGAAGAAAAACAAACCAGTCTCTACTCCCTGGCAGGCAGGGTTTATTTAGGTCCCGTTTTTAAGACTGAATCTAGTTCAATAAGGGACACTAATGGTACATTCACTCAGTAACGGTTAATGGATTTTATCGACACAAGGTCCAGATTTAATGAAAGACCTTCGATTTTCAGTTATCAATGGAGCATGAACTATTACTGTAAAGAATGCAACGAATGGTATACATGCACGTAGCTGTAAAAGGCTCAATGCAACCAATGACCTACGAACTGCCTCAAATATGCATTTATTCTATGTAGACGCTAGTTAAAAATCTGAACCTTTATGCGATTTCCAAGAGATTAGTGTCGCTTTTCGTGCAGCATATTGCCTAATGTAATGTCCGTGTCTTTTTTAAGAAAAAAAGAATCGTACAACTTGACCTATGTGACCATACCCAAGTAACAAGACGGAGCGTGGCGCGCGTACGTCTGTGGATTAAAAATAAAAGATGCGCACGTATGCGAGGTTCGCGTGTTTGGCAAGGACGAATCTATGGGGAAGGTCAAACTTTTGTTTCGTACAATGGCAGCGTTCGTGTTTTCTACGTATAAACTTCTTTGGTCCGGCTGGTCTGGCTAAGATAGCTTTGTGCAACGGTTTCCCTTTACGTATCTTCGCGACAATCTCGCGTCGCAGGAAGCGTATCACCTGGCTGCAAGAAAAACAGCCTAATTGCGAATCCACGGCGATGTTATCGAGCTGTTGTCACTACGTTCTTTTGCATTTTATCCTTCCGAGACGACGAAGATTCGCGGACGACTCAAGCTGCTAGCATCCCTTATCTACACTCTAAATATTTTCACGCGTAGTAAGCGTGAAACACGCCCCTCGGCCTCCTAAAATTCGTTTTATGTACCACGTGACTCAAACTACGCGTTGTTTTCCTCCACCCAAGCGTGACGCCGGTCGAGGACACGCACATTCGCTGTATTTTACGCGTGATGCGGGATTCTACGCGTGAGAACCGGAAAACTCACGCTGAGGAAAAGTTTGCGACGCCGATCGCGCTTCTCCTCATCACGCGTATATATATCCTAATACAATCGCCAAGCCAGCCGTGCGACGTCGCCGTTACTCGCCTCTGATTTGCTGCTGCGATTTGCGCCTGCTTTCATTTATTTTTGTTTTTCACGCGAATGCCTTGAAAGGTGGCGCTTGCTTCGATATATGCTTTTGGCGGGAAAACGGGGTTGGAGTCCTTGGAGTCATTGACTTAGCAAGCTCTTTGTGCATCGTCTCTGCCTGCCCTTCGAGCGTGTACTGTGCGCAGGGTTCGCTTTGTGGTGTTGAAAAGTGGTGAAGTCATGAATAACTTGACATCGATTGACCTGCGTGGTGTGCCGCGCGGTGGATGCAAGAACACCGAATGCAACTGCCCGGAGTTCTCGCGCGGCACGGCGCCACTCACTGCGAACTCTGCTATTCCGGCCGGATGGTGTGCATACTGCGGGCACTCGCCTGCCATTCACGGCCGCTTGGAATACCTCGGTAAGCAAATATTTCGAAATGTGTTTGCTCATTATATATTTTACAACTATTTTCCCAACAGTGACGTTTCTTCCTATTGACCTCTGAACTTGACATTAGTATCAGGCCAAGTTCTCTGTGTACAGTATGACGGACAGAAACGCGAAAATTTAGGGCTATGTAATTCACGTACTTTCATTTTGAACATCTCCATTTCGTGTCATAGCGGCATAGTTTTGGCTCGAACACTTACATCAGAGCCAACATTAACTTTAGATGCCGGATTCGTAGCGACGTGACGTGGTTATATTGAGTAATTGCTCATGAAAGTATTTGTAGTAAAGAAAGTGATGTCGCATTTAGTCCGAGAGTTTCTGTTTCACTCGGGTCGTGCGATCGACCGGGAAGGATGACAAGAAAGGAGGAAGGAGTGTTGCTCTCGGTGCCGTGGCTGTGAGCCGTTTCTCCTTCGCCGTCGGGTATCCACCGGTCCACGCGTCTAGCGCTCGTTAGCTTTGGCCATAGCTTTGGCTTGTCGGCGCCAAATTTCGTGGCCGCGTCGCGGTTCGCGGCGGTGGACATTTTCGGGCCAGGAGGCGGAACGCCGGTAAAGGGGCCTCCTGGCGCCTCGCGCGGTGAATAAACAGCGCCTGCTTCCTCCGTCCTCCGCAGAGCGCCTCGAAAATGACCAAAAATGTATTGTATGCCGTAAATTCATGTAGTCGATGCGTACATTACGAAGCGTTAAAATTGTGCCATATCCTGCAAAACAAGCGCGTTAAGGCCACAGTAAAATTGCGTGTTTTTGCTGTACATCAAGGCTGAAGTTCGCTTTTTTATGTGAGTGCGCAACGCATGAGTCCATAAGTATTATTTGAAGCCCCTGTTGCCAAGAGACCGCTCTGGTTACAGGCGAACTATTTATGCCGCAACCTAGCCTTTTATAGTAAGATACGATTGCGTCACCTTGAGGCATTTCTGGCTACTGGGTGAAGTCGCACTTGTGTGCAATTAATAGGGAGTTTTCGAATAGTGGCCCCAAACGTTCGGGGCCCCAAGGCCTCTTGCGTGGGCTCGCTTTGGGTCAAGCAGGAGTTATAAAGTTTTCGAATAGGGTCCGCGGCGATTTGGGCACTCCCCCTATTCTAGGTCACTGTGGTCTTGGCCGAGAGCCGTCGCTTCGAAGTGAGTGCCGTCATGTTTGTTTGACGCAAAGCTTTTGGGGCAGGCTTTGGGGCTCCCGCTAAATTGGCGAAATAGCGTGCCCAACGCAAAACCCGAAGCTGTTTCGGTTTCGCGCATGCGCAGCGGCCTTGGCGTTATTTCTTTGGGGCCCCTATTCGAAAACTCCCTAACATTTGCGTTACCGTAAGGTAGCATAAACAGTTTACCTTACGGTCCACTACGTGGAGCCAGTGCCTCGGCGGTCGGTAATGCTACCTGTCGCGGCAGCAAGAATGGAGCTCTGTTGCAGTCATGTTGCGATCTTATAGCAAAATTATACGGAATTACAGAAAAGCTGTTTTTGTAAGCGCCTCAGGTAGAGCATACGTGTCAAAACAGTCAATTGGAGCTTGCACCTTTTACTGTAAAAGCCCAAAATTGTCGCGAGTACAAAAAATGAAGTGCTTCGTATGGTACTCAGTGGTGTAACAAATAGCTGATATTTTTGAATGCCATTTCTGAAATTCGCAGTGAAATGAGGTCAGTATACGATCCCCAGGTTAACGGTTTTCTTTCTAATGGATGAATATGTATGAGATACCACGCTGAGTGCACGTGTTCACAGTCGAGTTGAGTTCTACTTCCACAAACACTATAATTGCGGAAGAGTGCTTAGCTCACCCGGCTGCCAAACGACAAGCAGCGGTTCAATTCCCACCGCGGGCACAAATCTTTTTTTTTCCTGCAGCTGTTCCTCTCTATGGACGAATGGTTGCACCACAATGTTCCTTCTTTGGGGCTTACAGTTGCGTCATACGGGATGTCAGACATACGGTTAACCTCTCTGCATTTAGTCTCGAGAAGGACTAACGGTTCTGTCAACGCAGTTCGTTTGTCAAGGGAACAACTTTTGATTGAAAAGCTCGCAAGATCTTTTGGAGTGTACGGGGTTCAGAAAGAGGCACTCGTCTTACTTCCGCAATTATATTTATCGCTGTGAAATTTATATTTGTTGATCTGTGCAGACAATAGATGAAGAAGGACATTCTGAAAGCGGAATAGATGCACCCCGCGTGAAGGCACTTTTAAAAGCATCCTTTATCCTGAGGACCACGTCACCAGTGGCGGTATTACCGGCTTATCTCCTAAACGAAGAACTGGTAAGACAGTCCTGTACCTTCTTATGTCCCTCTTTATTTCTTCAGATTGCCATATTTCAGAAGATTTTATTGGCGCCCAGTGTAATCTGGAGCACTCACGTTTTTTTTTTTAACACGAAAGTGTTTTATGCCGGGGTCCACCACGGCTCCAATGACGCATTTCCGTCACGGATATGACGTTCTAAAATATAAAGACTAACATATGGCAAAGAAGAAACTATAAGAAAAAGTTCCGTCACCGGGAGTCGAACTTACGACCTCTCGATCGCCAGCACGCAGCGCGAAACGACTTCGCCACAAACGGCGTGTTCTCTGCTGTGCTAACGGCGAGCTATTTATGTACACCATTTGCCGGCGGCGGTACTCAGAGATCGGCGCTACAGCGTGTTTTCGTTATTACTAGCGAGATGGCGCGAAGGTCTCGAAAAGCGCGCTTTAAAGGTCGTCCCTCACGCGGATTAGCTCGCGCCTCGACAGGGCGTGGTCGCTCGTGCGGGCGCTTATCTCGTGATCTCGGTGGTTTGCACGTCTTGCGCTCTGCCTGCAAGTTTCCGTTGAGAGCACGAAGGTCGCCTCGCTCACTGCAGCGGCCGCTTTTGCGAAAGGAGCGCGCTGCTCACACAGAAATAAGTTACAACTGTGACAGTTCGCGCTCATCCTGTGTATGTTTGTTCCGCGCGTCCTTTCTGCTTGAGCAGCGCATTGCGAGTTTCGAGCGGCTTGCTGTTCTTCGCGTAACATTACAATTTGATGCTGTAGCATTCATTCCTTCGCGCTTGGGGCGAAAGAATGCACAACAAACGCTCAACTAAGTCTGTGAAGACACGTTTCACTTTCGTGTTATACCGATTCCTATGACAGAGGGATCAGCCATGTTTTTTTCATTCGTGCTCAAACAGATTGCCGGTGTACGAACTATACTTGACTTTACGACATCAAAACCCCTTTGTACTGTTCTTGCTGACCCCCAGTGCCGCTATAATTAAATCAACAAAGAGCCACGAAGTTTTGCTGATTGTGCGCTGTATTCTGTGTTCATGAAGTTTAATTCCACGTTTTTTCTTTCAGCTTGCCTTTGAAAGTGAACTGATATTTTTAAGCACTATGGAGGAGAATGTCAAAAGCCTCAGCAAACTTCTGCCTGCAGTGGCGACAGTGTCATCCTTAGCGGACCCATCGTACACAGAGGTGGATGCGTACCTGAGGCCAAGGCTCGCGAAAATGGCCCTAATTTCAGAGGTGAGTAAAATAGTTTTTTAAGAGCCAAAGTTTCAAAAGCAATTCATAACGTCATCCTTCTTCTGACACTATACTCAGTTTTCAGCAGTGTCTCAGAAGATTTAACGCCGCAGTCGCAATGTGAGCTTTGTCGACAAAATCATTTTCATGAATTTGTAGTTCTGTACCAAGTGAAATTGGACAACGGTTCATTCCATCAGGTACCAATTTAATTTCTCCTTTTTATCTTTGCCAGGTTTCACCCTAAGACATTATTGGCCCGTGCATTGTGTGGGGCGACGTGAAGGAGCTTGTATGCGGCAGAGCCCAGCGAAACCATGAAGCTACAGCCGAACACGTCGTTGGAAAAAGCACTGGTGCTTTGTTTGTGTGTGTACTACGTCAAGGACCTTGCGTATCCGGCTGCTTTTGGCCAGTTGCTTGGCTTCGTTCAAGCAGTCGTTAAACGTGCCGGCATCGACGAAATTCCATGGGCGCAGGAAAGGCTACGGTATTTGTTCACGAAACTACACTTCGTTTGAGTTAAGTACACATCAAAGTTTATGTGCTGCTTAAAGAGACATCCAAAATTCATCTAGCGCCTATTTTACAGTTCCTGTGTGTTTTTTTCTTGGATTGCTCTTCCATAAAAAGAAGCGTTTTTGTAAGTTATGGTCAATAAAAGTTTTACTCAAATTTAAATTCTTGTAAATATTTCGTTCTACTTAACCCCTTATCATTGATTCAAAATGTAAAGTGTCAGAGCACTCCGCGCAAAATTCCTCACTCAAATTTCTGGACTACCGTATATATAAGTAATCGCCTCGAAAGAATGCATGCACATCAGAGGCTTAATTGTAGGATTCGCCAGATGCACCTGTGGAAGATGCTTTATGAAAGATTGAGACAATCGAGAACGCCTTCATTCTGCTAACACTACTAAATTCTGAACGGTGTATAACGAAGATCTAACGCCGCAGTCGCGGTGTGAGGCTTGTCGGTCCGTGACGGGAGGCCTTCCTAATGCTTAGTTAAGGTGTAAGAGAGGATTTTTACTTACTTGATGCGGGATTCTCCTGCTCTATAAAATGTGTTTCTGACTGTCAGAAAGTGTTTAAAAATAAATTTGAGAGAAGATAATATTTGTTGTGCTGTATTTGTTGATGCTTGGCGGCTCTTTGGCGGGTATATATGCTGGTTGCCCGGCATTAAATGGCTAATTACAAAAATCAAGTTTCAATTTTCATATTGGGCACGGGAACATTCTATTGGTTCTGCATAACACGAGCTTGCTAGCTGCACCGTAAATACAGACCGCACTGCCGATGTTGAGCTGTGCGTATATATGTACCGTTGGGTACAACATGGAAAGAGTAGCCAGTGAAATAATGAAAGCTTGTCTCTTATTTCTAGCCTACTCTCTGTACTATAAACCGAAATCCATATTTATGTTTCAGCCAGCAAGCTCATTTTACCCTCTCGCAGTGTCGCGTTCTACAGTTTGCACAAGATGAAAAGGAAAAATTAATTTTTGTAATGCGCTAATTATTGCCGGGCATCAGTATGTATACTCTTCAAGAAGCCGCCAAGCCCATACAGCACAACAAATATTA
>NW_023614161.1:0-19999 GCF_013339695.2 Rhipicephalus sanguineus | reverse complement strand
ACCAGAGGTCTCTGCGTGCCGTTGTTTTCAAGACATCCTGCGTAGATGTTTGTTCATCTTGCTACCCAATGCAGTAATTTGAACACCTCTTCAAAACACCCAGTGAGCAACACTGAACATATTTTACCTCCTTGTATGACTCATCTGTCGATATAAATTATTTCACTTTTCTGTGGAAAAGTAACGTATTTGTAAAGTCTCCGCTGATGTTGGCTAAAGTATTCAGACATGTGTCAAGAACTGCTTGCTGACGTAATACTTCCGTGACTGCTTAGTCATGAGCCTTTACGAAGTCTAAAAGATTATACAAAGTGGCCTGTTGTATGCAGAACTTTTCCAGCTACCTGATTGATCACCAGATAAAACCTACTATACAATAATTCTTTCTGGAGGCAGCGGGTTGTCTGTTTTATCCAGTTTGAAATTACTTCTTAGGTACTTCATACAAGACTAAATGTAAGCTAATGGGTCTCCAGTTCTTAAAGATTGTTTTTTAGGCAACCCGGACAGTTTAGCGACCGATCGCCTTGCCTGTAAAGTGTCAACACCTCTCTCAGATCTCCTCGTTAATTGATCACAGCGACTGTTGCAGCGTCTACCCGACACTTTAGCCTGGCCATGTATTGCATGAACTTTGTAACCTCATCTATTGTTACACATGAAAATCTGATGTGCTCAGCTTTACTTTCGTGTTTCAATGGGTGACGTAGCTCTCCACTACACAGCTGAAAATATGAGTATTGTGTCTGCGTGCCTTTTACGGAGGTAATATGGTATTTGAGCTTTTTTTCGCTGTATTGATGCTCCTGCCTTCTTTGTTTAATGGCGCTATCTCATTCACGCTAAAGTTCGGTATGCCACAGAGTTTCTTCTTGTTAATCAGCTTTGAATGCGCAACGAATTCGAGTTTATTATTTCAAGTTATGACTTTCGCGAGCTATCATGTCTTTAATAGCCTACTGTGCTATGAGAGACCTTGTGTGTTGCCGGCTTTAGTGATATACCTCACACTTTAATTCTTGCTTCGGACATCAGTCAGTTAACGCGCCCTTCATTCCATCTATATGATTAGTTTCCTCTTGTGCTAAACACCGTATTTTTTCTGAAAAGCAGAAATAAATTCACCTATTTTTATGCCGACTCTATCTAGATCACAGGTTTCAAACTCATATGAGCTAGCGGCCCGTGGTCCCGACATTCAAAGTTCAGCCCACCAAGGACCGGCACAGTGACGAAACTCGGGGGGGGGGGGATGCCTTTCCCATAACTGATATATCGGTCATATCCGCACTGCATTTACGGAGGTTTTCAGAAACATATCATGCCGATCTGCAGAATGACTAAACATATCAAAAAGACCTTTCTTCTACGGTGATGTCTCAACACATAGAGACAGCATGGGGTTCTTCAGGAAAAAAATGCTTGACACCAGTCCTGGCCGTCTGTGAAGCTCCCCCGAACAAAGCGTGATTATTGCCAATAGGCAAGAAAATAATACGACTACCATAAAGCACTAAAAAGAGCTTAATCCTCGTGAGGCTGCGGCCCGCCGGCCACGTGTTTGAGATCGTGATGCAGAACTATCGGTAAATTGAATAGCGATACCATCGATATTTTACCCTATCAGTAGTGTAAATAGACTATCGATAGTACTACTATCCACAACTATCGATAGTGCAGTCGGTTGTACCATCGTTAATATTACTAGCGATATTACTGCCGCGCGGTTTATTGCTTTTGTGAAGATGCGCCTCCATAAGCATCTTCCTTGCTCGGCTCGTGTTTCGGATCGCTGTTCTGCTTCTGGACGGTTCTTCGCGCTGCCTTGCGCTGACAACCATTACGGCCTTGAACTAATAAACCTCATCACATTTGGTGGAGGGTTTTGTTCAACCCCGTCGCTACACCCTGAAGCTGAGAAGGCGGACGCTTCCGCCGATTATGAGTGACAACGCATGACTGACGGACAGGCGCCTTCGCCCCTGTCCGTAACCTGCACCGGGCTTCCTCGGCTACGGGACCCAAATGTCTTCAGCGGGGCAGATGAGACCAACGGGAAAACTGCCTTGACGACTACGTACTGGTGAGCGCGCATATAAGTGGGATGACCCCGACAAGCTAGGCCACTTCGTAATTTATCTGACTGGCGTCACCGAATTTTGGTACAACCAAAAACACAACAACCCACCATCAACCATCTTGAAGACGTCCTGCTCTGAAGTGTTCGGTCGACCGGCTGTCCGCAAGCAACGCGCAAGCGCAGCGCTTGCGCGTACGCACACAGCAGACTGGAGAAAGTTTCACAGGCTATACTGAGACGTCGTCGACCTTGGTAGACGTGTCAACGTTACCATGACCGAAGCCGAAGATCAAGCAAATCTTTATGGGCATTGACAATGGCACATGCCTAATTCTCTTCGGCAATTCCAAAGGGCTAGGGATCCGGGCACAGTTTCAGAAGTCGTCAGTGTGTCAGAGCTACGACGAGTTGAAGAAGCAACCCGCCCGGACTCAGCAGCCTCTGCGGGGTAGCGAGACGCTGTGCAGTCTGGACACTATGTCTGACCATTCGACGTTGCTTCACCAGGTCCGAGACTTTGTCCGCGAGGAAGTTGCCCGCCAACTTTATTTATTGCCATTTCTCACGAGCCCACCACCCATCTGCCAGCCCCGCTCTGCAGTGTTATTTCGGAGAAGGTTGCCCCCGCTGTTCTCTTTGCGCAACACGAGCCGCCTCCATCCTGCCCTCTTCACTGCGCACGTGCAGAGCAGCCTGTGGCGTCTCCTGTCGCCTATGCGCAAGTCGTGCAGCCTATGGCCATGGCCCTCACGTATGAGGATGTTGTGCGTAGGCCTCCGCAACCACGTTACACCACGCACTCACAGCCCACGTAACCGCCTGTCTGTACTGCATCTTAGGCAGCGGACAATCGCCAATCTATGGAGGACGCCTGATAATGGACCTATATGCTACGCCTGCTACACTCCAGGACACGTCGTCTGCTATTGCCGCCGTCGCCCCAAACTTTCGGCGACTGTGCTCCGTCGTCGCAATCCGGCAGCCAGCCCTTCCCCCATACGTTCCTGGCCCATCACCACGCGATGCCCCAACTCACCGCCTTGACTTCCAAGCGCAGCACTCACCATCCCTCGGCTGCCATCGCCCTCCCCCATGCGTCTCTGGCCCGGATCTCCGACCGCGAAAACTAACCGCCGCAGTTCAAGAGGCAAGAACTGCGCCATCTTCGAACTGTCGAGGCCCTCACTCCTCCGCTGCTAACGTGGTCGCCATAACTATTGAAGGTGTTCGTACGTTTGCACTTGTGGACACCGACGCAGCCGTTTCTCTCATAGCTGCTCATCTCTACGTTTATTACGCAAGGTAAAGACGCCACCTTCGGGACTGTCGCGCCACACCGCAAGCGCGCAGCAAGTGACGCCTCTCGCAGCCTGCAATGCAAGAGTGTTCACTGAAGGCAATCGTTGAGTTTATTGTCCTTTCAGTCTGTTCGCATGACGTGACGCTCGAATACCGTCGTCGACTGCGCACGCGCCGAAGTTGAGTTTTCCCCATAGTGTGACGCCCCATAACTTCCGCTCTTCATCAGCCACCTAAGTTGCTCGTTCCTGAGGATACCGACATTCCGCCTGGCACTTTCGCCCTTGTCCCGTTTCCTGCAATGCCCACACTACGCTACGGTCTTTCTCAAGCCGTCCGATGTCTTCCCGAGTCGTCGAGCTCTGCCGCTACATTCTTCAACGATTGACATTGCTGCCGGCAGCAGCAATATATCCCTTTCAGTCACGAATTATGAAGCATTGTCTGCAAATGTATCAAACTTCCATTGCATGATTTCAAGGCACTCAGTATTACATTTCAAGAAATAAGTGAAGGAATGTGTGTTTTGTGTGAGTTACAGTAATTAATGCTAATTAGCGTGTAATTAAATATCTAATTATTCGCAATCGGTCAGCTTCAATCCTTGCATAAAAGAAATCAGCTATTAGGCCCAAAATGCATGCGCAGTTTTTTTTGGTTGTATGCTTTTCGAGTGAAGAAAAAAAATACTCTTGACGTTGGTCTTGGAACGTCGCACGTCGAACGATCGTCGAACATGGTAGTGTCTCTAGCAAAGTGATCATCCGCAGAAATATACAGCATAATGAAGTTAAATAAGCGCTAGTTGTGCACTCAGGAAGCCTGTACGAATGTGCACACCAAGTTTCAGGTCATTTGAAGAAACATGCGGCGCGTGATGCGACTTCGAAGTTGATGCGTACATTGTACACACCGTGACTGAAAGGGATATAAGTCTTCAATCCGCTCTCCGCAACTGTCACGCTGCTTGCAGGGGAGATCTTGGCCACGTGGACGATCCTGACACTTCTTCTTGGGTTGACGTCCAGGATGACTGCTGCGACCAACCAAATGCCCTATCGGCACCGGGGAGTCGTCCAAGAACCATGTTTTCCAGTACCATCGCCGACACCCTCACCCCTGCCGAACACACCGACCTACTTGATCTTCTGCACGTGTTACGGAATTCTTTCGATGTGTCGGAACCTCAGCTGGGCCGCACTTCGCAAGTGCAACATTACGTTGACACCGGGCTATAGAAGCCGCTACGTCAAAGACCATACCGCGTCTTCGCTGAAGTGCACAGCGGCATTACGACCAAGTCCAAGGTATGCTTATAGAGACGCTATTAGGTCATCGCACAGACCCTAGGAGTCTGCTGTCATACTGGTGCGTATGAAAGACGGATCTATCCGGTTTGTGTGGACTTCCGTCATTTGAATAAGATAACCCGCAAGGACGTCAGTCCTTTGCCGCGCATTGATGACGCCATTGACACCCTTCGCAGAGCAGAATTGTTCTGGTCGCGGTACTTGCGGTCTGGCTATTGGCAAGTTCCAATGGCTGAAGCCGATCGCCAGAAGACTACATTCTTACACCTGACGGACCATACGAGTTTAAAGTCATGCTGTTTGTGCTTTGTAAGGCGTCTGCTGCGTTTGAACGACTTATGGATAATACGCAACGTGGTCTACAGTGGTCGATGTGCCTCTGTTACCTCGACGATTTCGGGGTTTTCTCGCATGATTTCCCTACGCACCTCCTTCGCCTCAGGCGCGTTTTGATTTATCTGACCAACGCTGGCCTTCAGCTTAACCTCAAGGAATGCCGCTTTGCTGCCTGGGAGCTCGTCATCTTAGGACACATCGCGTCGAAACACGGCGTATTACCTGACCCTGCAAAAGTTCGTGGAGTCGCGGAATTTCCCAGCCCACGACCATCAAGGAACTTCGATGTTTTGTAGGCCTATGCTCGTATTTCCGGCACTTTGTTTGTAATTTTGCATCCATCATGTCACCGTTAACCCAGCTTTTCGCAGTGGCGTGAACATCTCCTCCTGGTCCTCTGCATGTGACGTCGCCTTAGCTACACTGCGGCGCCTACTCACCTCCCCACCTATTCTTTGCCACTTCAATTCGACGGCTCCAACGAAGTGGACAAAGACGCCAACGGGGTCGGGCTTAGCGCTGCCTCGCTCAACGAAAGCCCCGCTTTTCAGATAACTCGTAGTCTACACTAGTCGCACGCTAACTAAAGCCGAAACTAATTACAACGTGACTGAAAAAGAGTGTTTGGCTCTGGTGTGGGCGCTTGGAAAGTAACCAGTCACCACGCACTTTGCTGGCTCGCCACGTTGAAAGACTCTTCTGGACGCCTAGCGCGATGGGCATTGCGCATCCAGGAGTACGACATTCCGCCATATACTGCTGCGGACGCAAGCACTCTAACGCTAACACCTCTCCCACTCACCTTTAACTGCAAATCTCGCGTGCAGAACTATTTGCATCCACCCTTGTCATCTCGCGATCTCGACTTCATTGCCACTGAACAATGTCGTGACCTGCATATCGCATTTCTTGTTCATGTATCTGGCACATCCACCCTTCCTGTATCTCAATCCCTCCGACGTCAGGTTTTCCATTTCACCAACGCGATCAACGCTTCGTCACCGCACAACGCTGCGATGGCCGCCGGTGACATGGTCATTCACTCAGCTTGCGAGTGGAATGAAGTATGCGCCCAATTCCACACGATCCGCAATGTAGCACGCCGGGATGTCCAAGACTTACGAACGCATTCGCCACCGCTATTACTGGCGCGGCTTGCACAATTTGGGCGGAAATTCGTGCAGTGATTTCCTGAGTGCCAACGACGCAACTCAACCTTACGTGCGACTGGCGCATTGCAGCCGCTTCCATGCCCTGCCAACCGTTTGATCACGTCGGCGTTGACTTCTGCGGTCCCCTTCCAATGACCCCAGATGGAAATCGGTAGATTATAGTGGCTGTCGACCACTCGACACGCTACGCCAAAACTGCCGCTTTCCCGAGCGCTACCGCTAGGGATGCCGCCTCTTTCAGTGTACGTCACTTTATACTTCGACATGGCACCCTCGAGAGTTCCTTAGTGACAGAGGCCGCGCTTTCCTCTCCGAGGTCGTCGAAGCTCTGCTCTCGGAATCCCACGTCATTCATCAGACAACCACATCATGCCACCCGTAGGCTAGCGGGTTCACTGAACGGTGTAACAGCACACTGGATGATATGCTCTCGATGTACTTCGCATCTCACAATAGCAACTGGGACAGTGTTATCCGTATTTACCATTCGCATACAACACCGTGATACAAACAATTACCGGATTTTCGCCTTTCTTCTCCTTTACGGAGAAACCTTCACGGAGAAGTTTCGATGTATTCGGGTTTCACCCCAAAAGACTGTTAGCAACATTTGACGCAGACCACACCGTATGTTTGAGAAACTTCACAATTATTGAGATCAATATGTTAAGACTACGCGGAGGACGCAAGAAGTCAAGTTTATTCGAGAGCTTACTCGAGCACCAGCCATAACACTGGAAGGTTCGATGTCTGGTGTATAAAAGACGACGCGTTTCACCGATGATCGACTCGACGGCTAATGCTGTTTTTGCCGCTATCAGTGCGCAGCGAGTATCGCTTGTATATTGGGTTTTGGTACCCTGACACAAATACGCCTAAAAAAAGACCACCGTATTTCCCAGTCTTGCTGCAGCAATCTTCACCGTCACACCCACGTGACAATACTATCGATAGTGGTGTGAATAATGATTGTGTTGCTGGCCGGCCATATTGCCAAAATATTTGCAATAACTACTTCATCTCGCCTATTTTATGAGCAATTCTTGGCGAGATAAACAAATTATTTCCGCAGTGAAAACGGCGGATTATGTCCACCAATACATTCATATCCAAATACAACCACTTGCACCTTGCAACTAACAAACTTAGTTCTTGATATGTTTTTATTTTGAAATCATAAAATGCAATATAAATTTGAAGCCGCGCAGTTCCAACATATGTAACGGCTTCCTTTCCGATAGAGCAGAACAGTTTGTCTTTATGAGTATGTGTTATCAAAGCACTGTGGTGAAGCAAAGCACTGTGGTGAAGTATGTCAACTATTTTGCCCTTCAGCTTGCTCCTTCGGCTCGATTATATAAAACGCGCGGGCAACCAAGTTTATTTTGCAATGAGTACGCACTGTTGATGATATACTATCAATAGCATCATTGAATTTACTATCGATAGCGCTATCAATAGTATTCATTACCAACGATAGTTCGATAGTGACTTAGCTATCGATAGTATCGATAGGCAATCCATAGTTCTGCATCAATAGTTTGAGACCCATGATCTAGATAGACGTTATTTTGCATAGTTCAAATTGTTTCTATTTCTCTCATGTTCATAACAATGTTTCCTCCCATTAACATGATAATTACATTTCATCTAGCCCATTACTTCTATGTCCTGTAATATGCCTAGGTCACAACATAATAATGTGTTTGCGGTCTCTGTTTCTCCTTTAGGGATTTTCCGCGTCCTCTTCCTGTTCATATTCCTTTAGAAGAATGCGCACACAGCATGCGGATTTGCTTTCATTCTGGATCTTCCACTAAGACATATCCTTTATTGCTTCCTGACTTGGCATAATAGTTACCAATATCCTCTCGTTTATGTTTTCTTCCTGCTTACGCATTGAAATATCCAACGGCGATACATTCGAACTCGCATTATCAAACTAGCTAAAAACAGCAATTAGTTGGATATGCGTACAATTCTATATAAAACTTTCCAAGAATTACACTATGTTCAGTGCGAATTCCGGCGCGCAAGTTTGCTTCATGGCACAGCTTGACGACAATGCTAGGAAGGCGGCTTAGTGCAATACGCGGGGGGGGGGGGTTTGTTCTTATTTTTTCGCGGTTTCTATTGGGTATTCGGGTTATGCTGGCGCGGGTTCTAGCCGAGAAAACAGTGTTATCGATGTAAACATCAACTCATAATCTTCACACACGAATGTGCGTGCTCGTCGGGTGCCTGAAGACTCTGTCTGCCTGCGCCCTAATTTTGGTGGTATTTTTATTACCATAATCGTGTGGTTTTTGGATGCTGTAGGTAGCTGACGTCAGATCCTTTTCTCTGCGTTCGGCAGTTGAATTTTTACCAGCTTTGCGCAGAACAGTCGGGTTCTCTCACTTACGGCGGTCATTCAGTTAGCAAAGGTAGCTGAAAAGCGAAAGGCCACTGCAAGGAATCAAGGGAAAAAGCACGCGATGACAAGCGACACTTTCTACTTGTTCTCCGCGGTGCCCTCTTAATCACGCCGCTCACTCCCCCTAATCCACGCGACAAAGAATATTTGCGCGAGAAAAAGCCACCTACTTCTGATAGTAAGCCAACTTCTTGCGGCGTATCGCACTTCCTGATGTTCGATATATCAAGTGTTCCGGCTGTTTTTGTTCGATGTAGCCGTGAAGTTTCCTTTCCAATTACATTCGAGCATTGAAGCGTTGAAAATAGTTTATATGATGGATAATT
Source organism: Rhipicephalus sanguineus (assembly GCF_013339695.2). Taxonomy (NCBI): domain Eukaryota; kingdom Metazoa; phylum Arthropoda; class Arachnida; order Ixodida; family Ixodidae; genus Rhipicephalus; species Rhipicephalus sanguineus. The sequence goes on along the minus strand of NW_023614161.1, from coordinate 11,060 downwards.
CGATATAACCGTGTTGGGCACAGTAGGGATTGCCTGTATCAACGACCTCATACAATTCATTGGGGTAGCAGTCTGGGCTGTTTGTGTGACATGATAGAGAGTAAATGCGCAGAAGACGAAGTCAGAGCAGAGGCCTGAACATGTGAGCAGTCTGCTTGTGTGTCGAGCCTCTTCTATGTATTGGTCTTCTGCGTTTATCCTGTGTCATAGAATTTGTTTTCATGACACAACGTTGGTGCGTCACCCGCCGAAAGCTGGTCAAAAAATATATTTCCTTGATATTTCAAAGCTTTTCTAGCTTTATATCTTAATGTAGTAAAAAGTATTCCAAAACTCACGTTCTCCAAGGCAGAAAAGGGCGAAAAGGCACGTGAGCCAGAGACAAAATTTTGTATATTCCATTATTCTAATCCAATGGCAGATGATCGCCCTAATGTAAAATATGGACATGGCATCAATAGAACATAGACCTCCCATACAAACTGCAGGCATGAAAACAGCACTGGAACTGCGCAATAATATTAATTTGAACAGAACCGCCTGTTCTCAGCGTCACATCGTTAAAACAATTGCCTAAGTAATTGCAACATTAAAGGTATAGTAAATGAGCTGTTGACAATGTTCTTAACTGTGAAACATTCATGACGCCACATGAAAGATATATTTATCTGCCGGTGTCTCGGAAGAGCATAAATGCGTGCCTTTGTTCATAAGGCTCAAGAGAGAGAACACGAGCAGCTCGTAAGTGACCTCCTTGGCAGTGCCGTTTGTTCAGCAATTACGTGCATCGAATCTATGCATGTTTTGCGTCTAGAAACAAGAGCTTGCGCGTGACATGGCCTGCATGGTAAGCTGAGCTTCATGCACATCTACAACAATAACTATTTATTATTCTCACCCAAACGTGCATACCACAAGCCTGTACAAGAGCGTCCCGGAAAGTGCGGCCGTACAAACTAACCGAACAACGTTGCGGTAGTCCGGACATTCGCATTTTATTAGTCAGCTCTCTTATAACCTACTTATAACCGATGAATTTGGGTTACGGAACGCTGTATTTTCTCTGCTTCACTATATGAATTCAATTGTCCTTGTGATAGGCTCTTTCTGTGGTCTATCATTCTCTGCAAGTAAATCTGGAATAGGTGTGGAAGTTCTAATTTGCAGTCGATCAGACTTTCGCTTCTTTCTACTGTATCAGTTATCGTGGATATGCAGGAGCTTTCTGCGCACATTCTTTTTAAATAATATTAATTGTTGGGGCTCTACGTCCCAAGACTACGACAAGATTATGTGGGATGACATAGAGGAGGGTTGCGGAATTTTTACCACATCGGTTTCGTTCACAGGCACTTGACTCTGCACACGGTCCTCTAGCATTTCGCTTCCATCGAAATGTGGCCGCCGCGGCGCCCCAATTTTAGTCTGCATTACACAGCGAAAAAAATCATGCTGTGGACAAATCATTACGTCACGAAAAGAGCAGCTGAATTTCCACAAAACTGGAAACGAAGGGCTCCAAAGCGGCATCAGTTTGTTTCTTCGCACCCGTTCGCTATGTTTATCTAGATATTATATTGCTGAAGTAAAGTAACAAATTTCCGATATACGTTTCGAATTCAATATCTCTTGCTTTCACGCAGTTGAGCGCTAGCGCAGCAGGTGGACACATTTATTAATTTACCCGCCGTAACACCATAGGCGTGGGCAGGGTTCACCATCAGAGGGCGGGGGGGCAAGTCTAACCACATCCCCCCTGCTTTTGCTGAGTTCGAAAGACAAAACTTGCTCTACCATAGCGGATGCAAAAATGAAAATAAAGGGATGGCGTGCTTCTCCCAACGGCCTGCCATAAGCGCCACTTATCCGGGGTAAATATAGGTAGTCAAGTGTTCTTTGAATTCACAATATGTAAACTTTTTTGCCCTTCAGCCTGCTCCTCCGGCTCCACTATATAAAACGGCCTGTCAAGAGTCCTCGGTCGCTATTATTGTGAAAAAAACATGCGTAGCTTTAACCCTGCGCATTTAAAAATGGCATGAAAGGTCCGACAGAGTAAAGCCATCAGACAGAATTGGTACCCCTTCACATAATTAGGGCTAGGTGGGGGGAGAAGGCGCCCCAGCAGCCCCCTCGTGCGCACGCCTATGAGCAAAGGTGCTCAGCTGCTAAGCTCTGGGACATGTTTTCGGTTTCCGACCACGGTAGCGCCATTTCTGTGAGGCGGAATGCCAGAATACCAGTGTACTTGCCTAGTTGCAGGTTATGTACCATGCTATGTACCATAATGATATCGCACTTTTGACACGTCAAGCGCGAGCATGTAGCAGTAATGCACAGAGACTGGAGGAGTAATTTATGAACTAGGTCAAAACGCCTGCTTATTCAGTCTTTTATGCACTATGTTTAGGAATGTAATTATGTTGTTAAGCCTGTGCGGCTCATATTTCATACGCAAGATCTGTCCAGCAGTAGCCAATATGATTTCGGTTTTCTACAGAAAGAAGTATATCCCCAAGTATAGCGGGTAAGCGCAGGGATCTCACCTCTGTCGTTTCCGAAAGCACTGGGTAATCCTGCTGTATTGAACGACGCCCGCTGTTGCAGTAGTTCTTGGCTAACTACGCGCAACGTGCCTTGGAATCGTGCGCTGAAGCCTCCTTGGATAAACTAGAACATATACTCGCAGATATCTTTGTTCGCCTAAAGCATTCCTCTTTTTTATTCGCAAGAACCCATTGTTCGCGACGTTATAGCGGTGCACAAGTGCGGTGCGCCATAGCCGAATGCGTGATAGTCTTCTCTGCAAAAGCATTGAGTGTTTGTTTTCCGTGTTCAGTATAACCAAACTGCTCTCGAATGCCCTCAGTATATGTGCTAACACAATAACATAGATGACCTCTGTTCAGGATTATCGCCTAATAAACAAAGGCTGTGACGTCATTTGCGGAGCAAATGTAAATGAGACTGTGACTCTATAACTTTACTGCCCAAAATGGATAAATAAAACACCTGTTGTAAACTGCAGTAGCCTGCATTGAAACCGGGACACAGTTTGCAACTTAACACAGCGCACACACACGAAACACAGAAGAATAAGGAACCAACGACACGAGCGTTGATGCAATTGGCTGATGCAGATCAGCGCACGTTTATTTTGGATAACATGATTATTTCATACAGCAAAGGCTTCACTTACCTGACACACTCGTTGTAAATATTTCTATCAGGTTCACTTGCGCATTTCATTTTTTTATATTCTTTCTTTTTATTATTATTTCCTTCCCTCTCTTCTTTAGTCTGTCAATCCCCTTCCCCATCCCTACACAGAGTAGCATGCCAGCGGTTTATACTGACGCCGGCAAACTCTCTGTTTTCTAATAAAGAGTCTCTCTCTCTCTCTCTCTCTCTCTTAGATAACAATGCATATCACTCATTCTGATTTCACCAAATAAGGGGAATTGAAGGGCTCGTTTTATTCTTTGTGAGACACAACGTTAATGAGAACTAAACAATAATCAAGCCAAGGAATATATGAGATGTTAGTTGTAACAATTATGAGAGAATGTGAACAAATTAATTTGCACGCACGAACACCTCGCCGCCGGCAGGGACCGAAACTGCAACATTCGAATAACAAGTCCCATGCTCAACCAATTGAGCTACGGCGGCGCTCGTCCTCCGTAGAGTTTTTAGATGCGAAGCATCTTATAGCGGATTTCAATCCGGTGGTGATGGTGGTGTGTGGCGTGACCACCCTTACTGCGCATGCGCAAACCCTCTCCACGCGCATTCTCTCTACACGCCTCCTCTCCATTCCCATCACCATTCATTTTTTTGTGCGCTGAACATTTTTTCCCGCGTAATCAAGTGCCAAGTCGCCCAGATTTTCAAGTTACACTTCCTAAAATGTATGTTGTGTAGAAATGTATCTCGAATGTAAACTTCTAGCACTCTAGGTATAGCGAAACCTTTCGCGCTAGGTGGACATAGTAGAGCGAAAAAAAGGTATTGGATAACAGCGTACTAGTTACGTCACATTATTCTGTTCCAAGTGGATCTGTAATTTGCAAAGCCATCCTTTGTATACATGGAAGCTTTCTATCTGTTGCGAAGAACACGACATTGTTCTGTTGCCGTAAAGCAAGTGGCTCTATGTGGCAGCCCTTAGCCTATTTGTTAGCTCATAAAGCGCTTAATATCACTTGTACACGCGCGCCGGTTATACCTATTCAACTCAAATTCCTCATGCACGGTTACCGTGCCTCTCTTCTGCAGCGTCCCCCAGATAATATACAACTAATTAGGTAAAACTACACGAAACAGGTTTTGGCGCAAACCTGATTTGAGCAAGTTCGTCATTGAAAGGCACAGCTCACAAAAAAAGTATACCGCGTACTCTATGTAGACAGGGATGAGCATGGACCTTTGGTATTTTAAAACAAATCGGATTCACAATGGCATACATTGAACAGGCATCTTCTCCTAAGCTAAGCAAGCGCTACAATTCGCAAATAACGTCACAGCTTGATATACACCAAATGGAACGACTTTATTCTGCGTTTGCATAGAGTTCAATGACGGTCCTGAACTGTCAGTGCATTGGGTTGTTGTACTCAGAGGAAAAAAAAAACATGCTTGATTCCTCCGTCATAAGAATCGGTATAACACGAAAGTTAAGCGTGTCCTTACAGAAGTAGTCGAATGTTTGCTGTACATTGATGAAAGAGAGCTTATTTAATGTGTGTTAGTGTTTGACAGCTAAAGCACCGTTTAATGTGGATGCGCCCAAGTTGGCACTTGGTGGCACATCTCCATCCCGACGACTAACGTCATGATCAATAATGAGACGAACCTTTGTGGTAGCTGTAGTAGTTAACGGCGAGAACGTATCAGAGAAAGCGGTGTGACAGCCAAAAGTGCGTCGACTAAGGTCGCCATTTCGCGACATGTTAGAGGTTAACAGAACACAACGCCCGGACCAGAGGGAACGAACGCGCGTCGTGTCTCTCTAGCCGGCCGGGGATTTTTGTTTCGGGGAGAGCGTAAGCGGGGAACGTGCTGTTAAGAGGCAGCGCGCGTCGCAGAGCTATTTTATTATGGATGTATGCTATGCGCGGGACCGAGGCTTGGGCTAAGGCTGACACATCGCAGTGTTAGGCGTTGCCAAAATGCCTTCTGCGGTTGGAACACGCCGAACGGGACGGCGAGTAGCAAAGACGCGTTGCAGGAGCTAATCACGAAGTAATGGCATGATGCATACTTAACTTTACCGCTGGCAGACGGCGAACCATCCCATTAGATATATAACTCTTGAGCACAAATAAAGACGAGCCGAAGAATTTTCTTTGCCCCCACAGTTTTATATTGCTACGTACCAGAGGCATCGCGGCCAAGGAGACGAAGAGAAGGACGAAACAGACAGACTGGCGCATGCTGTTCGCGTCGGTTGCGCTGCTCACCTAAGCTGTAAACAATACAGGGATACGTATCCCTCTGAGCTGGTGTCTTTTTCCGTAACATATTTGGTGGAGTGGTGCGATGGCCTCGCAAGACTCGGCTGCATCCCCGCCGCCCGCATTGCCTCCTGCCCTACCTGCCAAACCCACCGGCCGCACCCACTTTCGTCCACGCTTCCCGCCGTGAAAAGAGCCTGGCGTCTTCTCGGGCCTCGAAGGTTCTGACGTCGACCAATGGCTGCGCCTGTACGAACGCGTCAGCGCCAGTTACAGGTGGGACCCCACCTTATGCTCGCGAATGTCATATTTTACCTGACGGAACCCCTCGTCTCTGGTTTGACACCCATGAGCATGAGATTACCAGCTGGGACAGCTTTAAGGTAAAGATTCGCGAACTTTTTGGCAACTCTCTTGGACGTCGCCTCGCCGCAAAGACAGAATTATCGACTCGCACGCAAAGCTAATGGTCCTACCTCAGTTATATTCAACGTCCTGGCCCTCTGCTGCAAAGCTGACGAAACCATGTCTGAGCAAGAACAAGTTGCGCACATACTCAAGTGTATCGCGACGACGCGTTCAACTTGTTTTGTGCACTAACGAGTCCTCTGTCGATGCGGTACTTCAACATGTCGTCGCTTGGAACAGGCTAAAGGTAGGCGTGTCTCCCCACTGTTCCCGCGCCTTCCGAACACCGCAGGGACGTCTTATTGCCTCGCTACATGCCGGTAACCGGACGCCTGCGATAACTTGACCCGACTCGTTAGACGTGAACTTGAAGCAGCCGCCCCTGTTCCGTGGCACCACCATCCTCTGACACACCTCCTTCCGTCCCTTTACCCCTTCTTCAAGCAGTAATCCGACAGGAAATGCCAGCATGGGTGTCTGCTCTATTTCGACGCCTCCCCGTACCGACTTCCCGCCGCACTTCACGCCCCCACGTCGACCCCCGTCTGGCTCGCCACCAGCGTTCCGTAATCCGTCCGAATGGAGAACACCTGATGACAAGCTAATATGCTTCTACTGTCACCGAATAGGACACATATCTCGTCATTGCCGAAGTCGCTGGGGTCTCCTGCACAAAATGTCCCGCCTTCCTTCAATAATCGTCCCGCTCCTCGTTCTCCAACCAGCCAGACATTCTGCCCCTCCTGCCCACTTAGCCCTCCAGCCCACATCGCCCCCCGGCCCACTACGCCCCTCCGGCCCACTTTGCCCCTCAGGCCTACTCTTCCCATCAGGACCAATTTGCCCCCACGATCCCCACTACTCCCGCTCTCCCTCACCCCACCGTCGCCAGTCCCGTTCGCCTCAGCCCCGACGACCACCTTCCCCGCTCCCCCACGACGTTCGCCGACGGAAAACTAAATGCTGCAGCCCCTGAAGGTGGCGCTGCATCAATCGGACCAAGCGAAATCCTCTACTGACCACACGACGAAACGGAACCTTATTGACGTACAAGTCGACGGAGTGCCTGAGCAGCTCTAGACGACACTGGCGCTCAAGTTTCCGTTATGAACACTGATTTTAGACACAAGCTCAAGAAAGTTCTCACACCTGCGACGACTCCATTTGTCCGTGTTGCCGACGGCGGAACAGCATCTGTCGTGGGAATTTGCTCCGCTCAGCAAGCATTGCTGATCGCCACACAGTTGTCCTCTTCGCCGTCCTTAAACAATGTCCCCATGATGTCATCCTAGGCCACGACTTTGTCTGCGCATTCTGCCCTCACTGACTGCTCGGCCAGTACGCTCCGTCTCCACTTGCCATGATCGACCCTCCTTTGCCCCGGCCGAGTCGCCTCCGCACTGCCGGATACGCTCGCCTCTCACCCGAACACTGACCTATGTCGAATTTGTCGCAACACCACCAGTTCCCGACGGCGACTATGTACGACAACTATCACCGATGTCCTGATAAGTCGTGGTAGTACGCTACCACACACGGTTCTTTCTGTCACAGGGAACTCCACGTGCCTTCCCGTTGTCAATTTAGTTTGACACCGCAAATGCTCCCGCAAGGCATCTCTTTGGCATTACTTTCGACCTTAGAAGACTGCGCGGTGGTGCTTTCACGGTGACCGCTCCGTCCGATCCCCATGCCCAGCAACAATCTAATCCTTGTCCTGACAGCGCCATACGGTCGATGATTGCTTGCACCTTAAGGCCGCAGCCGACTGACAAGCTCCACCAGCTCTGCGTCCTACGTCGACATTTTCGATCTCAGCGGCCGTCCATTGGGAAAGCTACTGGTGTAACCCACCGCATCAATACAGCTGACCAGCCTCCTATTCATAGGCGCCCATATCGCGTGTCGGCGACTGAGCGTCAAATTATCCAAGCTGAAGTCGACAAAATGCTCGCCAAGAACATCATTGAGCCGTCCTGCAGTCCTTGGGCATCCCTGTAGTGCTAGTGCGCAAAAACGACGGCACATGGCGTTTCTGTGTCGATTATCGCCACCTAAACAGAATTACAAAAAAGACGTCTACCCTCTGCCACGAATAGATGATGCCCTTGACTGCCTCTATGGTGCCCGCTATTTTTCTTTCATCGACCTCCGTTCCGGGTACTGGCAGATTGAGGTGGACGATATAGATCGTGAAAAGACGGCATTTATCACCCCCGATGGCCTATATCAATTCAAGGTCATGCCCTTTGGCATTTGTAACGCCCAGCCACTTTGAACGAATGATGGACTCTTTGCTCGAGGATTTAAATGGTCCACCTGTTTGTGCTACTTCGACGATGTCGTTAATTTTTCCCCAACATTTGAAACTCATATAGAACGTCTCTCAGCCGTCTTAGCCATCTTCCGTCGTGCTCGCCTGCAGCTGAATTCATGAAAATGTCATTTTGGCCGCGAGAAAATTACAGTACTTGGCCATTTAGTGGACGCTAACGGAGTACAGTCAGACCCGGCGAAAATCAGCGCAGTCAAGAACTTTCCCGTTCCACGATCTGTGAAGGATGTCCGCAGCTTTCTCGGACTATGCTCGCATTTGCGACGCTTCGTGAAAAATTTTGACCCTGCTGCCCCTACTGAGATCCGCACGGATACAAGTGGTCATGGCATCGGCCCGTGCTTGCTCAACGCCAACGTGGTCACGATTGCGTTATTGCAACGCCAGCCGCCTCGTATCCGCCCGAACGCAATATTCAATCACAGAGCGTGAGTGTTTGGCTCTCGTTTGGCGCGGTCGCGAAGTTCAGGCCATACCTATACGGGCGCACGTTTTCGGTCGTTACCGACCACCACGCGCTCTGCTGGCTGAACTCTCTTAAAGACCCCTCAGGGCGGCTGGTCGCTGGGCTTTGCACCTCCAAGAGTTCTCCTACTCAGTCGTGTACAAATCTGGCTGCATGCACCAGGATGCCGACTGCCTCTCCCGGTACCCTTTTGACGATCCTGATGACACTGACGCCAACACGATCTGCTCCATATTCTCAGTCCAACTTGGTTCACATTGGGAAGAACAGAAACGGGATCCCGTGCTCCTTGACTCATCACCCGCACGGAATCGTTCCCAAACGACGCCTCTATTCACCACTTTGTGCTTCAAGAGGGCGTCCTCTACCATCGAAATTTCCGACCTGACGGACCTGACCTTCAAATTGTCGCGCCTAAGCATTTACGACGCAGTGTCCTCGCTGAACTTCACGATGCGCCGACAGCTGGACACCTCGGCGTCTCTCGCAATAAGCGCGTACGCAGCCGTTTCTTTTGGCCAGGCCTTGCTCGCTCAGTACGCCGCTATGTCGCCACGTGCGAGTTCTGTCAACGCCGCAAAACACCGTCGCTGCTACCCGCTGGCCATCTTCAACCACTGTACATACCACGGAACCCTTTTACCGCGTTGGATTAGACCTTCTTGGACCTTTTGCCGTCTCAACCATAGGAAAAATGGATCGCAGTGGCTACAGATTACGCTACACGTTATGCGATCTCGCGAGCTCTACCGACAAGTTGTGCAACGACGTTGCTGACTTTCTGCTACGGGACGTTATCTCGGTTCACGGTGCCCAAGACAACTGATCACAGACCGTGGCCGTCAATTCCTGTCTCAAGTTATCGCCGACATCTTACGTTCCTGTTCTATGCAGCACAAACTGACCACTGCATACCACCCTCAATCCAATGGGCTAACGGAACGCTTTAATCGCACGCTTACGGACCTGCTCGCTATGTATGCGTCGCCGGACCACCGAGACTGGGATGTTGCCCTACCCTACGCAACTTCTGCGTACAATTCATCGCGTCACGACACGGCAGGCTTTTCCACCTTTTTATCTCCTGTACGGAAGAGAGCCGATTTTACCGCTGGACACGATCATTCCTACCTCCACCTCGTCACCAGCGAGTATGCCCGAGACGCAATCGCGCGAGCCGATGACGCCCGACAGCTCGCCCGCGCTCGGCTGACGGCGTCGCAAACCAAACGACGACATCGGTACGATGCTACTCATCGAGACGCACATTTCGTTTCCGGTGCCTTGTGCTACTCTGGTCCCCTCATCGTCGGGTGGGCCTATCCGAAAAATTTGTCTCGTTACACTGGACCTTACTGGTGTACTCGTCAGGTAAACACTGTACTATAAGATTGGCCATCTGTCCATAGCAATCTGTTCGGTCCAGCGATATGGTTCACGTTTCACGACTCAAGCCCTACAAACCGCTTACGAAACGACCTTTAAAGCTCCGGGACGATGCTTCGGCCCGCCGGGGGTAATGCTACGTACCAGCGACATCGCTGCCAAGGAGACGAACAGAAGGACGAAACAGACAGACTGGCGCGTGCTGTTCGCGTCGGTTGCGCTGCTCGCCTAAGCTGTAAACAATACAGGGATACGTATTCCTCTGAGCTGGTGTCTTTTTCCGTAACAATATCATAATGCGATACTAACTAGCCCGCCTAATTATCCTGACACCACCCCGCCGTCCAAGAGCATTGTGAGAGGAAAGTGCGAGATATAAAAGGCGCGTTTCTAAAGCCTCCGGTGTATGTGACGGCGGCGCAGTGTATAGCATGCCCAGCATCTTTGGTCGTGAACCGAGAAGTCATTGATGGAACTTTTTAACACAAAATTGCTTCATGCCGGGGTTCACCAAGACTTCAGTGTCGTATTTCCGTCACGGAAAGGACGTCGAAAAAGTGCACGCGATCAGATGGCAAAGAAAAACTTCCATCAACGGGAGTCGAACCAACGACCTCTCGGTCCGTGACAACAGATGCCGGGCACGCTATTCGCAGCGCCACGGTCACGCTTTCTGGATGCTTTACTAACGCGCCTTTTATATCTCACACTTCCTTCTCACAGTGCTCTTGGTCGGCGGGTGGTGCCACCTCCTGGAGCGGTAAAGTGAAGTAATGCACTATTACCTCCTGTAACGTGTCGTTGGACGCGTGCGTCCATTCGGCGCGTTTTCAATAGAAGTGAAATTTCGTCAACGCTTTAACACACCACCAGGTGGCGACTTCAGCCCAAGTTTCGGCCTCACTCATAGCATCCATCCATATTAAAGTAGCCCTGCGACGCGCGCCTCCGTCGCCTGGCTGTAACACCGCGTTCCCCGCATACGCTCGCCCCGAGAAAAAAACGCGGG
>NW_023614160.1:0-45572 GCF_013339695.2 Rhipicephalus sanguineus | reverse complement strand
CATCTCAATCGTCTCCAAACGCGACGAACGTCGTCAAATCGCAAAATAGATCGTTTCCTGATGGCTAGAAGCTTCACGTTTAATCAAAATTACACACTCCCAATCGCCTCCAAACGCGACGAAAGTCGTGAATCGCAACATAAAGCGTTTCTGAACGGTAGGTGCTCATGTCTTGATGAGAATTTCCACCCACCTCCAATTCGTCTCCAAAACTATGAAACGATGTAAATCGCAGAATAGGTCGTTCTGAAGGGTACAAGCTTATATGATTAATCAAACGGCAACATTCTCCAATCGTCTCCAAACGCGACGAAACGTCGTCAAATCGCAGAATAGATCGTTTCTAAAGGCTAGAAGCTTATACGTTTAATCAAAAATACAACCTTCTCCAATCGTCTCCAAACGCGACGAAACGTCGTGAAATCGCAAAATAAAGCGTTTTTGAAAGGTAGAAGCTCATATCTTTGATGAGAATTTCCACCACTCCAATCGTCTCCAAACACTATAAAACGACGTAAAATCGCAGAATAGGTCGTTCCTGAAGGATAGAAGCTTATATCTTTAATTAAAAATGCAACATTCTCCAATCGTCTCCAAACGCGACGAAACGTCCTCAAATCGCAGAATAGATCGTTTCTGAAGGCTAGAAGCTTATACGTTTAATCAAAAATACAACCATTTCCAATCGTCTCCAAACGCGACGAAACGTCGTGAAATCGCAAAATAAAGCGTTTTTGAAAGGTAGAAGCTCATATCTTTGATGACAATTTCCACCACCTCCAATCGTCTCCAAACACTATAAAACGACGTAAAATCGCAGAATAGGTCGTTCCTGAAGGATAGAAGCTTATATCTTTAATTAAAAATGCAACATTCTCCAATCGTCTCCAAACGCTACGAAACGTCCTCAAATCGCACAATAGATCGTTTCTGATGGCTAGAAGCTATACGTTTAATCAAATTACAACCATCTCCAATCGTCTCCAAACGCGACGAAACGTCGTCAAATCGCAGAATAGATCATTTCCGAAGGCTAGAAGCTTATACGTTTAATCAAAATTACAACCATCTCCAATCGCCTCCAAACGCGACGAAACGTCGTGAAATCGCAAAATAAAGCGTTTCTGAACGGTAGATGCTCATGTTTTTGATGAGAATTTCCACCACCTCCAATCGTCTCCAAACACTATGAAACGATGTAAAATCGCAGAATAAGTCGTTCCTGAAGGGTAGAAGCTTATATGATTAATCAAAAATGCAACATTCTCTATCGTCTCCAAACGCGACGAAACGTCGTCAAATCGCAGAATATATCGTTTCTAAAGGCTACAAGCTTATACGTTTAATCAAAAATACAACCATGTCGAATCGTCTCCAAACGCGACGAAACGTCGTGAAATCGCAAAATACAGCGTTTCTGAACTGGATGCTCATATCTTTGATGAGAATTTCCACCACCTCCAATCGTCTCCAAACACTACGAAACGTCCTCAAATGCAGAATAGATCATTTCCGAAGGCTAGAAGCTTATACGTTTAATCAAAATTACAACCATCTCTAATCGCCTCCAAACGCGACGAAACGTCGTGAAATCGCAAAATAAAGCGTTTCTGAACGGTAGATGCTCATGTCTTTCATGAGAATTTCCACCACCTCCAATCGTCTCAAAACACTATGAAACGACGTAAAATCGCAGAATAGGTCATTCCTGAAGGGTAGAAGCTTATATGATTAATCAAAAATGCAACATTCTCCAATCGTCTCCAAACGCGACGAAACGTCGTCAAATCACAGAATAGATCGTTTCTAAAGGCTAGAAGCTTATACGTTTAATCAAAAATACAACCATGTCGAATCGTCTCCAAACGAGACGAAACGTCGTGAAATCGCAAAATACAGCGTTTCTGAACGGTAGATGCTCATATCTTTGATGAGAATTTCCACCGCCTCCAATCGTCTCCAAAAACTATAAAACGACGTAAAATCGCAGAATAGGTCGTTCCTGAAGGATAGAAGCTTATATCTTTAATTAAAAATGCAACATTCTCCAATCGTCTCCAAACGCTACGAAACGTCCTCAAATCGCAGAATAGATCGTTTCTGATGGCTAGAAGCTTACACGTTTAATCAAAAATACAACAATCTCCAATCGTCTCCAAACGCGACGAAACGTCGTCAAATCGCAAAATAAAGCGTTTCCAAAGGCTAGAAGCTTTTACGTTTAATCAAAAATACAACCATGTCCAATCGTCTCCAAACGCGACGAAACGTCGTGAAATCGCAAAATACAGCGTTTCTGAACGGTAGACGCTCATATCTTTGATGAGAATTTCCACCACCTCCAATCATCTCCAAACACTATGAAACGTCGTCTAATCGCAGAATAGGTCGTTTCCGATGGCTAGAAGCTTATACGTTTAATCAAAAATACAACCATCTGCAATCGGCTCCAAACGCGACCAAACGTCGTCAAATCGCAGAATAGGTCGTTACTGAAGGCTAGAAGCTTATACGTTTAATCAAAAATACAACCTTCTCCAATCGTCTCCAAACGCGACGAAACGTCGTGAAATCGCAAAATAAAGCGTTTTTGAAAGGTAGAAGCTCATATCTTTGATGAGAATTTCCACCACCTCCAATCGTCTCCAAACACTATAAAACGACGTAAAATCGCCGAATAGGTCGTTCCTGAAGGATAGAAGCTTATATCTTTAATTAAAAATGCAACATTCTCCAATCGTCTCCAAACGCTACGAAACATCCTCAAATCGCACAATAGATCGTTTCTGATGGCTAGAAGCTTATACGTTTAATCAAAATACAACCATCTCCAATCGTCTCCAAACGCGACGAAACGTCGTCAAATCGCAGAATAGATCATTTCCGAAGGCTAGAAGCTTATACGTTTAATCAAAATTACAACACTCTCCAATCGCCTCCAAACGCGACGAAACGTCGTGAAATCGCAAAATAAAGCGTTTCTGAACGGTAGATGCTCATGTCTTTGATGAGAATTTCCACCACCTCCAATCGTCTCCAAACACTATGAAACGATGTAAAATCGCAGAATAGGTCGTTCCTGAAGGGTAGATGATTAATCAAAAATGCAACATTCTCCAATCGTCCCCAAACGCGACGAAACGTCGTCAAATCGCAGAATAGATCGTTTCTAAAGACTAGAAGCTTATACGTTTAATCAAAAATACAACCTTCTCCAATCGTCTCCAAACGCGACGAAACGTCGTGAAATCGCAAAATAAAGCGTTTTTGAAAGGTAGAAGCTCATATCTTTGATGAGAATTTCCACCACCTCCAATCGTCTCCAAACACTATAAAACGACGTAAAATCGCAGAATAGGTCGTTCCTGAAGGATAGAAGCTTATATCTTTAATTAAAAATGCAACATTCTCCAATCGTCTCCAAACGCTACGAAACGTCCTCAAATCGCAGAATAGATCGTTTCTGAAGGCTAGAAGCTTACACGTTTAATCAAAATTACAACCATCTCCAATCGTCTCCAAACGCGACGAAACGTCGTCAAATCGCAGAATAGATCATTTCCGAAGGCTAGAAGCTTATACGTTTAATCAAAATTACAACCATCTCCAATCGCCTCCAAACGCGACGAAACGTCGTGAAATCGCAAAATAAAGCGTTTCTGAACGGTAGATGCTCATGTCTTTGATGAGAATTTCCACCACCTCCAATCGTCTCCAAACACTATGAAACGATGTAAAATCGCAGAATAGGTCGTTCCTGAAGGGTAGAAGCTTATATGATTAATCAAAAATGCAACATTCTCCAATCGTCTCCAAACGCGACGAAACGTCGTCAAATCGCAGAATAGATCGTTTCTAAAGGCTAGAAGCTTATACGTTTAATCAAAAATACAACCATGTCGAATCGTCTCCAAACGCGACGAAACGTCTGTGAAATCGCAAAATAAAGCGTTTCTGAACGGTAGATGCTCATGTCTTTGATGAGAATTTCCACCACCTCCAATCGTCTCCAAACACTATGAAACGATGTAAAATCGCAGAATAGGTCGTTCCTGAAGGGTAGAAGCTTATATGATTAATCAAAAATGCAACATTCTCCAATCGTCTCCAAACGCGACGAAACGTCGTCAAATCGCAGAATAGATCGTTTCTAAAGGCTAGAAGCTTATACGTTTAATCAAAAATACAACCTTCTCCAATCGTCTCCAAACGCGACGAAACGTCGTGAAATCGCAAAATAAAGCGTTTTTGAAAGGTAGAAGCTCATATCTTTGATGAGAATTTCCACCACCTCCAATCGTCTCCAAACACTATAAAACGACGTAAAATCGCAGAATAGGTCGTTCCTGAAGGATAGAAGCTTATATCTTTAATTAAAAATGCAACATTCTCCAATCGTCTCCAAACGCTACGAAACGTCCTCAAATCGCACAATAGATCGTTTCTGATGGCTAGAAGCTTATACGTTTAATCAAAATTACAACCATCTCAAATCGTCTCCAAACGCGACGAAACGTCGTGGAATCGCAAAATAAAGCGTTTCTGAACGGTAGATGCTCATGTCTTTGATGAGAATTTCCAACACCTCCAATCGTCTCCAAACACTATGAAACGATGTAAAATCGCAGAATAGGTCGTTCCTGAAGGGTAGAAGCTTATAAGATTAATCAAAAATGCAACACTCTCCAATCGTCTCCAAACGCGACGAAACGTCGTCAAATCGCAGATCGTTTTTATTTTATTTATTTATTTATTTAAACATACTGCGGACAAGAACAAGAATACATGACTTTGTTGCAAACAAAAGAACACTATCATTCTTACGATAAAAGAGGCATCACGTCTGTGCAACAACAAGATTACAACATATGGGAACGCTAGACACCAACAAGATAATTTTCCAGTGACGTAGCAAAAAAAAAAGAAAGAAAAGACGAACATGAGAACGCTAAAAGAGGCATCACGTCTGTGAAACAACATTATGACATTTTGGGACACTAGACACCAAAAAGATAATTTTCCAGTGACGTAACGAAATTTTCAGCGGTAAAAATCTCCTGAGGCAGTGAATTCCAATCTGTGACTGTTCTAGGAAAGTAACTATGTTTGTAGGCATTAGTTCGTGCAAATATGGGCGCCAATGATCGGTCATGTCTACGACGGGTTGTCCTAGCAGTAGCTGGTTGGACACAACATGGTACATTTATTGTAATTTTTCCAGACATAATTTTATGTAAAAACGTTAAACGGCTCAACTTTCTTCTTGTTTCTAACAAAGGAATCTTGTGTAACTGCATTAGTGAACTAGGTGAGTCGAGTCTTCTATACTTGTTAAAAATAAATCTGATCGCCTTACGTTGAACTTTTTCAAGAAGCATAATGTCCTTTTTTGTAAAAGGATCCCATATGACTGCAGCATATTAGAGCTTAGATAAAATGAAAGTTTTATATGCCAAAAGCTTTACGCTTGAGGGAGCATGTTTTAATTTTCTTTTTAAAAACCATAATTTACGGATCGCTTTTGTGCAAATGTCTGTTATGTGTGGTGTCCAAGTAAGGTTGCAGCTGAGAGTAATGCCTAAATATTTATATTTATCTACTTGTAACACTGGACAGTCATGAAGAATATAGGGGAAGATGACCGGCTGTTTCTTCCTCGTAATGCGTAGCAGAACAGTTTTCTCGGAATTCAGCACCATATCCCACCTACTACACCAATCATCTATTGCCATTAGCGCTGTCTGTAAAATGTTTTGATCAGCCGTAGAGGATATATTTTTGAACAAAATACAGTCGTCCGCAAATAATCTAATGCCTACATCCTGGGGTACAACATCGACCAAGTCATTCACATAGATTAGAAATAATAGTGGACCCAGGACACTTCCTTGGGGAACACCAGAACTGACATGGAGCACCGCTGACTCAGAGTTTTTTATTGCAACAAACTGCACACGATTAGAAAGGTAAGCAGCTATCCACTGGATAATGAACCTTGGTAGCCCTATTTGCTGCAGTTTGTACAACAACTTCCCATGAGGCACTTTATCAAATGCCTTGCTGAAATCTAAGAACAGTACATCGACTTGTCCTGCAAGATCCAAAACGCATGAAAAATCATGAACGGTTGTGATAAGCTGTGTAATCGTGGATAATCCTTTACGGAAACCATGTTGATGGCATGTGAGGATTTTTTTGTTTGCTAAAAAATTGTTTATATATTTAGCTACTACATGTTCAAGCAGTTTACAGCAGGAACAGGTAATAGAAACTGGCCTGTAGTTCGAAACCAGTAACCGGTCACCTTTTTTGTGTATAGGTACAACCCTTGCTTTAAGCCAATCAGTCGGAACCTTACCAGTAGTAATAGACTGGCTGAAGAGGTTAGCTAATGGTTGTGATAATTGCTCAGCGTAACGTCTAAGAAAAGTATTCGGAATTCCATCAGGCCCTACAAATTTTTTATTGCTCAAATTAAGCAGCATGTTCATTATACCCTCACACGTTATTACTAAATCACACTCCGAGTCAGTAAAGCGTCCAGTAGGCCCTTCCCCATCGGACTCAGAGAAAACCGATTGAAAATAACTATTAAATGTATCACAGATAGCCCTGCGTTCTGTTATAAGGTCATTGTTCACTTTTATTTTGTCAATTTCTTCATTTCTTTCACTTAAATGACGCCAGAATTTTTTAGTTTCAGATTTAACGAATTCAGCGAGCCGATTATTAAAAAAGTTTTGCCTGGCTGCATTCAAATTCGTTGAGAGCTTTTCTTTAAGTTCAACAAACTCAGGTAAATGGGTTTTATGCTTTTTCCTAAGTCTTTTAATCCTACGCTTCAAATGTATTATCTCACGATTAATCCACGGGTTTGCACGCTCCCTGCGAATTTTCTGAAGAGGGATATAACTTTCAATACAGTATTTGATTACCGCAGAGAACCGCTACCATGATGCCTCAACATTTTCTATATTAGTGTCAAGGTGCCTGTCCAGGTAATCAATGATAGCAACATCATCTGCCTTCTCAAAGTCCCTTACGAGGGCGTTCTTGGGAGGACCACTTTTATGGCAACGGGAAACAGACCACGAGAACGATAGTAATCGATGATCTGATATACCGGATTCCACTGTCACAGTTGCTTCATTAAATCTTTCAGAAGTAAACAACAAGTCCAACATTGTACTATACCGAGTTGGGCTTTTTACTTGCTGTTCTAAGTTATGAGTGAACATAAGGTCTAATATTGAATCGCAAGAGGGTGAAACACCGTAAGCAAAAGAGTTCCAGTTAAAGTTTGGTAAATTAAAGTCTCCTGTTACAATTATGTCTCTTCCACTTACTTTGAATAGATAATCATAAAGGCTTGACATAAAGGAATCCGGGGCATCAGGAGCACGATAAACAGCACAAAGAAAAAACGAAATACCATGCGACGAAACTTTTAAAAGTAAACTTTCATGTGCATCAATTTGCTCCTCGAGATACACATTAATGGAATCCTTTGTTATAACGGCAAGACCACCACCCCTGGTGCCTCTGTCACGTCTGCATATATTATACCCGGGCGGGACAACTTCATCGTCACGAATACCATCATGTAACCAGGTTTCTGTAATGACTGTGATGTGCGGATCATACATTTCTAAAGGCTAGAAGCTTATACGTTTAATCAAAAATACAACCATGTCGAATCGTCTCCAAACGCGACGAAACGTCGTGAAATCGCAAAATACAGCGTTTCTGAACGGTAGATGCTCATATCTTTGATGAGAATTTCCACCACCTCCAATCGTCTCCAAACACTATGAAACGTCGTCTAATCGCAGAATAGGTCGTTTCTGATGGCTAGAAGCTTATACGTTTAATCAAAATTACAACCATCTCCAATCGTCTCCAAACGCGACGAAACGTCGTGAAATCGCAAATTAAAGCGTTTTTGAAAGGTAGAAGCTCATATCTTTGATGAGAATTTCCACCACCTCCAATCGTCTCCAAACACTATAAAACGACGTAAAATCGCAGAATAGGTCGTTCCTGAAGGATAGAAGCTTATATCTTTAATTAAAAATGCAACATTCTCCAATCGTCTCCAAACGCTACGAACGTCCTCAAATCGCACAATAGATCGTTTCTGATGGCTAGAAGCTTATACGTTTAATAAAAATTACAACCATCTCCAATCGCCTCCAAACGCGACGAAACGTCGTGAAATCGCAAAATAAAGCGTTTCTGAACGGTAGATGCTCATGTCTGATGAGAATTTCCACCACCTCCAATCGTCTCCAAACACTATGAAACGATGTAAAATCGCAGAATAGGTCGTTCCTGAAGGGTACAAGCTTATATGATTAATCAAAACGGCAACATTCTACAATCGTCTCCAAACGCGACGAAACGTCGTCAAATCGCAGAATAGATCGTTTCTAAAGGCTAGAAGCTTATACGTTTAATCAAAAATACAACCTTCTCCAATCGTCTCCAAACGCGACGAAACGTCGTGAAATCGCAAAATAAAGCGTTTTTGAAAGGTAGAAGCTCATATCTTTGATGAGAATTTCCACCACCTCCAATCGTCTCCAAACACTATAAAACGACGTAAAATCGCAGAATAGGTCGTTCCTGAAGGATAGAAGCTTATATCTTTAATTAAAAATGCAACATTCTCCAATCGTCTCCAAACGCAACGAAACGTCCTCAAATCGCAGAATAGATCGTTTCTGAAGGCTAGAAGCTTATACGTTTAATCAAAAATACAACCATTTCCAATCGTCTCCAAACGCGACGAAACGTCGTGAAATCGCAAAATAAAGCGTTTTTGAAAGGTAGAAGCTCATATCTTTGATGACAATTTCCACCACCTCCAATCGTCTCCAAACACTATAAAACGACGTAAAATCGCAGAATAGGTCGTTCCTGAAGGATAGAAGCTTATATCTTTAATTAAAAATGCAACATTCTCCAATCGTCTCCAAACGCTACGAAACGTTCTCAAATCGCACAATAGATCGTTTCTGATGGCTAGAAGCTTATACGTTTAATCAAAATTACAACCATCTCCAATCGTCTCCAAACGCGACGAAACGTCGTCAAATCGCAGAATAGATCATTTCCGAAGGCTAGAAGCTTATACGTTTAATCAAAATTACAACCATCTCCAATCGCCTCCAAACGCGACGAAACGTCGTGAAATCGCAAAATAAAGCGTTTCTGAACGGTAGATGCTCATGTTTTTGATGAGAATTTCCACCACCTCCAATCGTCTCCAAACACTATGAAACGATGTAAAATCGCAGAATAAGTCGTTCCTGAAGGGTAGAAGCTTATATGATTAATCAAAAATGCAACATTCTCTATCGTCTCCAAACGCGACGAAACGTCGTCAAATCGCAGAATATATCGTTTCTAAAGGCTACAAGCTTATACGTTTAATCAAAAATACAACCATGTCGAATCGTCTCCAAACGCGACGAAACGTCGTGAAATCGCAAAATACAGCGTTTCTGAACTGGATGCTCATATCTTTGATGAGAATTTCCACCACCTCCAATCGTCTCCAAACACTACGAAACGTCCTCAAATGCAGAATAGATCATTTCCGAAGGCTAGAAGCTTATACGTTTAATCAAAATTACAACCATCTCTAATCGCCTCCAAACGCGACGAAACGTCGTGAAATCGCAAAATAAAGCGTTTCTGAACGGTAGATGCTCATGTCTTTCATGAGAATTTCCACCACCTCCAATCGTCTCAAAACACTATGAAACGACGTAAAATCGCAGAATAGGTCATTCCTGAAGGGTAGAAGCTTATATGATTAATCAAAAATGCAACATTCTCCAATCGTCTCCAAACGCGACGAAACGTCGTCAAATCACAGAATAGATCGTTTCTAAAGGCTAGAAGCTTATACGTTTAATCAAAAATACAACCATGTCGAATCGTCTCCAAACGAGACGAAACGTCGTGAAATCGCAAAATACAGCGTTTCTGAACGGTAGATGCTCATATCTTTGATGAGAATTTCCACCGCCTCCAATCGTCTCCAAAAACTATAAAACGACGTAAAATCGCAGAATAGGTCGTTCCTGAAGGATAGAAGCTTATATCTTTAATTAAAAATGCAACATTCTCCAATCGTCTCCAAACGCTACGAAACGTCCTCAAATCGCAGAATAGATCGTTTCTGATGGCTAGAAGCTTACACGTTTAATCAAAAATACAACAATCTCCAATCGTCTCCAAACGCGACGAAACGTCGTCAAATCGCAAAATAAAGCGTTTCCAAAGGCTAGAAGCTTTTACGTTTAATCAAAAATACAACCATGTCCAATCGTCTCCAAACGCGACGAAACGTCGTGAAATCGCAAAATACAGCGTTTCTGAACGGTAGACGCTCATATCTTTGATGAGAATTTCCACCACCTCCAATCATCTCCAAACACTATGAAACGTCGTCTAATCGCAGAATAGGTCGTTTCCGATGGCTAGAAGCTTATACGTTTAATCAAAAATACAACCATCTGCAATCGGCTCCAAACGCGACCAAACGTCGTCAAATCGCAGAATAGGTCGTTACTGAAGGCTAGAAGCTTATACGTTTAATCAAAAATACAACCTTCTCCAATCGTCTCCAAACGCGACGAAACGTCGTGAAATCGCAAAATAAAGCGTTTTTGAAAGGTAGAAGCTCATATCTTTGATGAGAATTTCCACCACCTCCAATCGTCTCCAAACACTATAAAACGACGTAAAATCGCCGAATAGGTCGTTCCTGAAGGATAGAAGCTTATATCTTTAATTAAAAATGCAACATTCTCCAATCGTCTCCAAACGCTACGAAACATCCTCAAATCGCACAATAGATCGTTTCTGATGGCTAGAAGCTTATACGTTTAATCAAAATACAACCATCTCCAATCGTCTCCAAACGCGACGAAACGTCGTGAAATCGCAAAATAAAGCGTTTCTGAACGGTAGATGCTCATGTCTTTGATGAGAATTTCCACCACCTCCAATCGTCTCCAAACACTATGAAACGATGTAAAATCGCAGAATAGGTCGTTCCTGAAGGGTAGAAGCTTATATGATTAATCAAAAATGCAACATTCTCCAATCGTCTCCAAACGCGACGAAACGTCGTCAAATCGCAGAATAGATCGTTTCTAAAGACTAGAAGCTTATACGTTTAATCAAAAATACAACCTTCTCCAATCGTCTCCAAACGCGACGAAACGTCGTGAAATCGCAAAATAAAGCGTTTTTGAAAGGTAGAAGCTCATATCTTTGATGAGAATTTCCACCACCTCCAATCGTCTCCAAACACTATAAAACGACGTAAAATCGCAGAATAGGTCGTTCCTGAAGGATAGAAGCTTATATCTTTAATTAAAAATGCAACATTCTCCAATCGTCTCCAAACGCTACGAAACGTCCTCAAATCGCAGAATAGATCGTTTCTGAAGGCTAGAAGCTTACACGTTTAATCAAAATTACAACCATCTCCAATCGTCTCCAAACGCGACGAAACGTCGTCAAATCGCAGAATAGATCATTTCCGAAGGCTAGAAGCTTATACGTTTAATCAAAATTACAACCATCTCCAATCGCCTCCAAACGCGACGAAACGTCGTGAAATCGCAAAATAAAGCGTTTCTGAACGGTAGATGCTCATGTCTTTGATGAGAATTTCCACCACCTCCAATCGTCTCCAAACACTATGAAACGATGTAAAATCGCAGAATAGGTCGTTCCTGAAGGGTAGAAGCTTATATGATTAATCAAAAATGCAACATTCTCCAATCGTCTCCAAACGCGACGAAACGTCGTCAAATCGCAGAATAGATCGTTTCTAAAGGCTAGAAGCTTATACGTTTAATCAAAAATACAACCATGTCGAATCGTCTCCAAACGCGACGAAACGTCTGTGAAATCGCAAAATAAAGCGTTTCTGAACGGTAGATGCTCATGTCTTTGATGAGAATTTCCACCACCTCCAATCGTCTCCAAACACTATGAAACGATGTAAAATCGCAGAATAGGTCGTTCCTGAAGGGTAGAAGCTTATATGATTAATCAAAAATGCAACATTCTCCAATCGTCTCCAAACGCGACGAAACGTCGTCAAATCGCAGAATAGATCGTTTCTAAAGGCTAGAAGCTTATACGTTTAATCAAAAATACAACCTTCTCCAATCGTCTCCAAACGCGACGAAACGTCGTGAAATCGCAAAATAAAGCGTTTTTGAAAGGTAGAAGCTCATATCTTTGATGAGAATTTCCACCACCTCCAATCGTCTCCAAACACTATAAAACGACGTAAAATCGCAGAATAGGTCGTTCCTGAAGGATAGAAGCTTATATCTTTAATTAAAAATGCAACATTCTCCAATCGTCTCCAAACGCTACGAAACGTCCTCAAATCGCACAATAGATCGTTTCTGATGGCTAGAAGCTTATACGTTTAATCAAAATTACAACCATCTCCAATCGTCTCCAAACGCGACGAAACGTCGTGAAATCGCAAAATAAAGCGTTTCTGAACGGTAGATGCTCATGTCTTTGATGAGAATTTCCACCACCTCCAATCGTCTCCAAACACTATGAAACGATGTAAAATCGCAGAATAGGTCGTTCCTGAAGGGTAGAAGCTTATAAGATTAATCAAAAATGCAACACTCTCCAATCGCCTCCAAACGCGACGAAACGTCGTCAAATCGCAGATCGTTTTTATTTTATTTATTTATTTATTTATTTAAACATACTGCGGACAAGAACAAGAATACATGACTTTGTTGCAAACAAAAGAACACTATCATTCTTACGATAAAAGAGGCATCACGTCTGTGCAACAACAAGATTACAACATATGGGAACGCTAGACACCAACAAGATAATTTTCCAGTGACGTAGCAAAAAAAAAAGAAAGAAAAGACGAACATGAGAACGCTAAAAGAGGCATCACGTCTGTGAAACAACATTATGACATTTTGGGACACTAGACACCAAAAAGATAATTTTCCAGTGACGTAACGAAATTTTCAGCGGTAAAAATCTCCTGAGGCAGTGAATTCCAATCTGTGACTGTTCTAGGAAAGTAACTATGTTTGTAGGCATTAGTTCGTGCAAATATGGGCGCCAATGATCGGTCATGTCTACGACGGGTTGTCCTAGCAGTAGCTGGTTGGACACAACATGGTACATTTATTGTAATTTTTCCAGACATAATTTTATGTAAAAACGTTAAACGGCTCAACTTTCTTCTTGTTTCTAACAAAGGAATCTTGTGTAACTGCATTAGTGAACTAGGTGAGTCGAGTCTTCTATACTTGTTAAAAATAAATCTGATCGCCTTACGTTGAACTTTTTCAAGAAGCATAATGTCCTTTTTTGTAAAAGGATCCCATATGACTGCAGCATATTCGAGCTTAGATAAAATGAAAGTTTTATATGCCAAAAGCTTTACGCTTGAGGGAGCATGTTTTAATTTTCTTTTTAAAAACCATAATTTACGGATCGCTTTTGTGCAAATGTCTGTTATGTGTGGTGTCCAAGTAAGGTTGCAGCTGAGAGTAATGCCTAAATATTTATATTTATCTACTTGTAACACTGGACAGTCATGAAGAATATAGGGGAAGATGACCGGCTGTTTCTTCCTCGTAATGCGTAGCAGAACAGTTTTCTCGGAATTCAGCACCATATCCCACCTACTACACCAATCATCTATTGCCATTAGCGCTGTCTGTAAAATGTTTTGATCAGCCGTAGAGGATATATTTTTGAACAAAATACAGTCGTCCGCAAATAATCTAATGCCTACATCCTGGGGTACAACATCGACCAAGTCATTCACATAGATTAGAAATAATAGTGGACCCAGGACACTTCCTTGGGGAACACCAGAACTGACATGGAGCACCGCTGACTCAGAGTTTTTTATTGCAACAAACTGCACACGATTAGAAAGGTAAGCAGCTATCCACTGGATAATGAACCTTGGTAGCCCTATTTGCTGCAGTTTGTACAACAACTTCCCATGAGGCACTTTATCAAATGCCTTGCTGAAATCTAAGAACAGTACATCGACTTGTCCTGCAAGATCCAAAACGCATGAAAAATCATGAACGGTTGTGATAAGCTGTGTAATCGTGGATAATCCTTTACGGAAACCATGTTGATGGCATGTGAGGATTTTTTTGTTTGCTAAAAAATTGTTTATATATTTAGCTACTACATGTTCAAGCAGTTTACAGCAGGAACAGGTAATAGAAACTGGCCTGTAGTTCGAAACCAGTAACCGGTCACCTTTTTGTGTATAGGTACAACCCTTGCTTTAAGCCAATCAGTCGGAACCTTACCAGTAGTAATAGACTGGCTGAAGAGGTTAGCTAATGGTTGTGATAATTGCTCAGCGTAACGTCTAAGAAAAGTATTCGGAATTCCATCAGGCCCTACAAATTTTTTATTGCTCAAATTAAGCAGCATGTTCATTATACCCTCACACGTTATTACTAAATCACACTCCGAGTCAGTAAAGCGTCCAGTAGGCCCTTCCCCATCGGACTCAGAGAAAACCGATTGAAAATAACTATTAAATGTATCACAGATAGCCCTGGGTTCTGTTATAAGGTCATTGTTCACTTTTATTTTGTCAATTTCTTCATTTCTTTCACTTAAATGACGCCAGAATTTTTTAGTTTCAGATTTAACGAATTCAGCGAGCCGATTATTAAAAAAGTTTTGCCTGGCTGCATTCAAATTCGTTGAGAGCTTTTCTTTAAGTTCAACAAACTCAGGTAAATGGGTTTTATGCTTTTTCCTAAGTCTTTTAATCCTACGCTTCAAATGTATTATCTCACGATTAATCCACGGGTTTGCACGCTCCCTGCGAATTTTCTGAAGAGGGATATAACTTTCAATACAGTATTTGATTACCGCAGAGAACCGCTACCATGATGCCTCAACATTTTCTATATTAGTGTCAAGGTGCCTGTCCAGGTAATCAATGATAGCAACATCATCTGCCTTCTCAAAGTCCCTTACGAGGGCGTTCTTGGGAGGACCACTTTTATGGCAACGGGAAACAGACCACGAGAACGATAGTAATCGATGATCTGATATACCGGATTCCACTGTCACAGTTGCTTCATTAAATCTTTCAGAAGTAAACAAGTCCAACATTGTACTATCCCGAGTTGGGCTTTTTACTTGCTGTTCTAAGTTATGAGTGAACATAAGGTCTAATATTGAATCGCAAGAGGGTGAAACACCGTAAGCAAAAGAGTTCCAGTTAAAGTTTGGTAAATTAAAGTCTCCTGTTACAATTATGTCTCTTCCACTTACTTTGAATAGATAATCATAAAGGCTTGACATAAAGGAATCCGGGGCATCAGGAGCACGATAAACAGCACAAAGAAAAAACGAAATACCATGCGACGAAACTTTTAAAAGTAAACTTTCATGTGCATCAATTTGCTCCTCGAGATACACATTAATGGAATCCTTTGTTATAACGGCAAGACCACCACCCCTGGTGCCTCTGTCACGTCTGCATATATTATACCCGGGCGGGACAACTTCATCGTCACGAATACCATCATGTAACCAGGTTTCTGTAATGACTGTGATGTGCGGATCATACATTTCTAAAGGCTAGAAGCTTATACGTTTAATCAAAAATACAACCATGTCGAATCGTCTCCAAACGCGACGAAACGTCGTGAAATCGCAAAATACAGCGTTTCTGAACGGTAGATGCTCATATCTTTGATGAGAATTTCCACCACCTCCAATCGTCTCCAAACACTATGAAACGTCGTCTAATCGCAGAATAGGTCGTTTCTGATGGCTAGAAGCTTATACGTTTAATCAAAATTACAACCATCTCCAATCGTCTCCAAACGCGACGAAACGTCGTGAAATCGCAAAATAAAGCGTTTTTGAAAGGTAGAAGCTCATATCTTTGATGAGAATTTCCACCACCTCCAATCGTCTCCAAACACTATAAAACGACGTAAAATCGCAGAATAGGTCGTTCCTGAAGGATAGAAGCTTATATCTTTAATTAAAAATGCAACATTCTCCAATCGTCTCCAAACGCTACGAAACGTCCTCAAATCGCAGAATAGATCGTTTCTGAAGGCTAGAAGCTTATACGTTTAATCAAAAATTACAACCATCTCCAATCGTCTCCAAACGCGACGAAACGTCGTGAAATCGCAAAATAAAGCGTTTTGAACGGTAGATGCTCATATCTTTGATGAGAATTTCCACCACCTCCAATCGTCTCCAAACACTATAAACGACGTAAAATCGCAGAATAGGTCGTTCCTGAAGGGATAGAAGCTTATATCTTTAATTCAAAAATGCAACATTCTCCAATCGTCTCCAAACGCGACGAAACGTCGTCAAATCGCAGAATAGATCGTTTCTAAGGGCTAGAAGCTTATACGTTTAATCAAAATTCAACCATTCTCCAATCGTCTCCAAACGCGACGAAACGTCGTGAAATCGCAAAATAAAGCGTTTTTGAAAGGTAGAAGCTCATATCTTTGATGAGAATTTCCACCACCTCCAATCGTCTCCAAACACTATAAAACGACGTAAAATCGCAGAATAGGTCGTTCCTGAAGGATAGAAGCTTATATCTTTAATTAAAAATGCAACATTCTCCAATCGTCTCCAAACGCGACGAAACGTCGTCAAATCGCAGAATAGATCGTTTCTGAAGGCTAGAAGCTTATACGTTTAATCAAAAATACAACCATTCTCCAATCGTCTCCAAACGCGACGAAACGTCGTGAAATCGCAAAATAAAGCGTTTTTGAAAGGTAGAAGCTCATATCTTTGATGAGAATTTCCACCACCTCCAATCGTCTCCAAACACTATAAAACGACGTAAAATCGCAGAATAGGTCGTTCCTGAAGGATAGAAGCTTATATCTTTAATTAAAAATGCAACATTCTCCAATCGTCTCCAAACGCTACGAAACGTCGTCAAATCGCAGAATAGATCGTTTCCGAAGGCTAGAAGCTTATACGTTTAATCAAAATTACAACCATCTCCAATCGCCTCCAAACGCGACGAAACGTCGTGAAATCGCAAAATAAAGCGTTTTTGAAAGGTAGAAGCTCATATCTTTGATGAGAATTTCCACCACCTCCAATCGTCTCCAAACACTATAAAACGACGTAAAATCGCAGAATAGGTCGTTCCTGAAGGATAGAAGCTTATATCTTTAATCAAAAATGCAACATTCTCCAATCGTCTCCAAACGCTACGAAACGTCGTCAAATCGCAGAATAGATCGTTTCTGAAGGCTAGAAGCTTATACGTTTAATCAAAATACAACCATCTCCAATCGTCTCCAAACGCGACGAAACGTCGTGAAATCGCAAAATAAAGCGTTTCTGAACGGTAGACGCTCATATCTTTGATGAGAATTTCCACCACCTCCAATCGTCTCCAAACACTATGAAACGACGTAAATCGCAGAATAGGTCGTTCCTGAAGGGCTAGAAGCTTATATGATTTAATCAAAAATGCAACATTCTCCAATCGTCTCCAAACGCGACGAAACGTCGTCAAATCGCAGAATAGATCGTTTCTAAAGGCTAGAAGCTTATACGTTTAATCAAAAATACAACCATGCTCCAATCGTCTCCAAACGCGACGAAACGTCGTGAAATCGCAAAATACAGCGTTTCTGAACGGTAGACGCTCATATCTTTGATGAGAATTTCCACCACCTCCAATCGTCTCCAAACACTATGAAAACGTACGTAAATCGCAGAATAGGTCGTTCCTGAAGGGTAGAAGCTTATATGTTTAATCAAAAATGCAACATTCTCCAATCGTCTCCAAACGCGACGAAACGTCGTCAAATCGCAGAATAGATCGTTTCCGAAGGCTAGAAGCTTATACGTTTAATCAAAATTACAACCATGCTCCAATCGCCTCCAAACGCGACGAAACGTCGTGAAATCGCAAAATAAAGCGTTTTTGAAAGGTAGGAGCTCATATCTTTGATGAGAATTTCCACCACCTCCAATCGTCTCCAAACACTATAAACGACGTAAAATCGCAGAATAGGTCGTTCCTGAAGGGTAGAAGCTTATATGTTTAATCAAAAATGCAACATTCTCCAATCGTCTCCAAACGCGACGAAACGTCGTCAAATCGCACGAATAGATCGTTTCTAAAGGCTAGAAGCTTATACGTTTAATCAAAATACAACCATGTCCAATCGTCTCCAAACGCGACGAAACGTCGTGAAATCGCAAAATACAGCGTTTCTGAACGGTAGATGCTCATATCTTTGATGAGAATTTCCACCACCTCCAATCGTCTCCAAACACTATGAAACGTCGTCTAATCGCAGAATAGGTCGTTTCTGATGGCTAGAAGCTTATACGTTTAATCAAAAATACAACCATCTCCAATCGTCTCCAAACGCGACGAAACGGCGTGAAATCGCAAAATAAAGCGTTTTTGAAAGGTAGAAGCTCATATCTTTGATGAGAATTTCCACCACCTCCAATCGTCTCCAAACACTATAAACGACGTAAAATCGCAGAATAGGTCGTTCCTGAAGGATAGAAGCTTATATCATTAATTAAAAATGCAACATTCTCCAATCGTCTCCAAACGCTACGAAACGTCCGTCAAATCGCAGAATAGATCGTTTCTGAAGGCTAGAAGCTTATACGTTTAATCAAAATTACAACCATCTCCAATCGTCTCCAAACGCGACGAAACGTCGTCAAATCGCAGAATAGATCGTTTCCGAAGGCTAGAAGCTTATACGTTTAATCAAAATTACAACCATCTCCAATCGCCTCCAAACGCGACGAAACGTCGTGAAATCGCAAAATAAAGCGTTTTTGAAAGGTAGAAGCTCATATCTTTGATGAGAATTTCCACCACCTCCAATCGTCTCCAAACACTATGAAACGACGTAAAATCGCAGAATAGGTCGTTCCTGAAGGATAGAAGCTTATATCTTTAATTAAAAATGCAACATTCTCCAATCGTCTCCAAACGCGACGAAACGTCGTCAAATCGCAGAATAGATCGTTTCTAAAGGCTAGAAGCTTATACGTTTAATCAAAATACAACCATCTCCAATCGTCTCCAAACGCGACGAAACGTCGTGAAATCGCAAAATAAAGCGTTTTCTGAACGGTAGAATGCTCATATCTTTGATGAGAATTTCCACCACCTCCAATCGTCTCCAAACACTATAAACGACGTAAAATCGCAGAATAGGTCGTTCCTGAAGGCTAGAAGCTTATATGTTTAATCAAAAATGCAACATTCTCCAATCGTCTCCAAACGCGACGAAACGTCGTCAAATCGCAGAATAGATCGTTTCCAAAGGCTAGAAGCTTATACGTTTAATCAAAATACAACCATTCTCCAATCGTCTCCAAACGCGACGAAACGTCGTGAAATCGCAAAATAAGCGTTTTTGAAAGGTAGAAGCTCATATCTTTGATGAGAATTTCCACCACCTCCAATCGTCTCCAAACACTATAAAACGACGTAAAATCGCAGAATAGGTCGTTCCTGAAGGATAGAAGCTTATATCTTTAATTAAAAATGCAACATTCTCCAATCGTCTCCAAACGCTACGAAACGTCCTCAAATCGCAGAATAGATCGTTTCTGAAGGCTAGAAGCTTATACGTTTAATCAAAAATACAACCATCTCCAATCGTCTCCAAACGCGACGAAACGTCGTCAAATCGCAGAATAGATCGTTTCCGAAGGCTAGAAGCTTATACGTTTAATCAAAATTACAACACTCTCCAATCGCCTCCAAACGCGACGAAACGTCGTGAAATCGCAAAATAAAGCGTTTCTGAACGGTAGATGCTCATATCTTTGATGAGAATTTCCACCACCTCCAATCGTCTCCAAACACTATGAAACGACGTAAAATCGCAGAATAGGTCGTTCCTGAAGGGTAGAAGCTTATATGTTTAATCAAAAATGCAACATTCTCCAATCGTCTCCAAACGCGACGAAACGTCGTCAAATCGCAGAATAGATCGTTTCTGAAGGCTAGAAGCTTATACGTTTAATCAAAAATCAACATCTGCAATCGTCTCCAACGCGAGAAACGTCGTCAAATCGCAGAATAGTTCGTTCTGAAGGCTAGAAGCTTATACGTTTATCAAATACACCCTCTCCAATCGCTCCAACGCGACGAAACGTCGTGAAATCGCAAAATAAAGCGTTTTTGAAAGGTAGAAGCTCATATCTTTGATGAGAATTTCCACACCTCCAATCGTCTCCAACACTATGAACGACGTAAAATCGCAGAAAGGTCGTTCTGAAGGTAGAAGCTTATATCTTTATAAAATGCACATCTCTCCATCGTCTCCAAACGCGACGAAACGTCGTCAAATCGCAGAATAGTCGTTTCCTGGCTAGAAGCTTAAGTTTAATCAAAATCTCCAATCGTCTCCAACTGCACAACGTCGTCAAATCGCAGAATAGATCGTTTCCGAAGGCTAGAAGCTTATACGTTTAATCAAAATTACAACCATCTCCAATCGCCTCCAAACGCGACGAAACGTCGTGAAATCGCAAAATAAAGCGTTTCTGAAAGGTAGATGCTCATATCTTTGATGAGAATTTCCACCACCTCCAATCGTCTCCAAACACTATGAAACGACGTAAAATCGCAGAATAGGTCGTTCCTGAAGGATAGAAGCTTATATGATTAATCAAAAATGCAACATTCTCCAATCGTCTCCAAACGCGACGAAACGTCGTCAAATCGCAGAATAGATCGTTTCCAAAGGCTAGAAGCTTATACGTTTAATCAAAAATACAACCATCTCCAATCGTCTCCAAACGCGACGAAACGTCGTGAAATCGCAAAATAAAGCGTTTCTGAACGGTAGAAGCTCATATCTTTGATGAGAATTTCCACCACCTCCAATCGTCTCCAAACACTATAAAACGACGTAAAATCGCAGAATAGGTCGTTCCTGAAGGGATAGAAGCTTATATGATTTAATCAAAAATGCAACATTCTCCAATCGTCTCCAAACGCGACGAAACGTCGTCAAATCGCAGAATAGATCGTTTCCTAAAGGCTAGAAGCTTATACGTTTAATCAAAAATACAACCTTCTCCAATCGTCTCCAAACGCGACGAAACGTCGTGAAATCGCAAAATAAAGCGTTTTTGAAAGGTAGAAGCTCATATCTTTGATGAGAATTTCCACCACCTCCAATCGTCTCCAAACACTATAAAACGACGTAAATCGCAGAATAGGTCGTTCCTGAAGGATAGAAGCTTATATCTTTAATTAAAAATGCAACATTCTCCAATCGTCTCCAAACGCTACGAAACGTCCTCAAATCGCACAATAGATCGTTTCTGATGGCTAGAAGCTTATACGTTTAATCAAAATACAACCATCTCCAATCGTCTCCAAACGCGACGAAACGTCGTGAAATCGCAAAATAAAGCGTTTCTGAACGGTAGATGCTCATATCTTTGATGAGAATTTCCACCACCTCCAATCGTCTCCAAACACTATGAAACGACGTAAAATCGCAGAATAGGTCGTTCCTGAAGGGTAGAAGCTTATAAGATTAATCAAAAATGCAACACTCTCCAATCGCCTCCAAACGCGACGAAACGTCGTCAAATCGCAGATCGTTTTTATTTTATTTATTTATTTAAACATACTGCGGACAAGAACAAGAATACATGACTTTGTTGCAAACAAAAGAACACTATCATTCTTACGATAAAAGAGGCATCACGTCTGTGCAACAACAAGATTACAACATATGGGAACGCTAGACACCAACAAGATAATTTTCCAGTGACGTAGCAAAAAAAAAAAAGAAAGAAAAGACGAACATGAGAACGCTAAAAGAGGCATCACGTCTGTGAAACAACATTATGACATTTTGGGACACTAGACACCAAAAAGATAATTTTCCAGTGACGTAACGAAATTTTCAGCGGTAAAAATCTCCTGAGGCAGTGAATTCCAATCTGTGACTGTTCTAGGAAAGTAACTATGTTTGTAGGCATTAGTTCGTGCAAATATGGGCGCCAATGATCGGTCATGTCTACGACGGGTTGTCCTAGCAGTAGCTGGTTGGACACAACATGGTCATTTATTGTAATTTTTCCAGACATAATTTTATGTAAAAACGTTAAACGGCTCAACTTTCTTCTTGTTTCTAACAAAGGAATCTTGTGTAACTGCATTAGTGAACTAGGTGAGTCGAGTCTTCTATACTTGTTAAAAATAAATCTGATCGCCTTACGTTGAACTTTTTCAAGAAGCATAATGTCCTTTTTTGTAAAAGGATCCCATATGACTGCAGCATATTAGAGCTTAGATAAAATGAAAGTTTTATATGCCAAAAGCTTTACGCTTGAGGGAGCATGTTTTAATTTTCTTTTTAAAAACCATAATTTACGGATCGCTTTTGTGCAAATGTCTGTTATGTGTGGTGTCCAAGTAAGGTTGCAGCTGAGAGTAATGCCTAAATATTTATATTTATCTACTTGTAACACTGGACAGTCATGAAGAATATAGGGGAAGATGACCGGCTGTTTCTTCCTCGTAATGCGTAGCAGAACAGTTTTCTCGGAATTCAGCACCATATCCCACCTACTACACCAATCATCTATTGCCATTAGCGCTGTCTGTAAAATGTTTTGATCAGCCGTAGAGGATATATTTTTGAACAAAATACAGTCGTCCGCAAATAATCTAATGCCTACATCCTGGGTACAACATCGACCAAGTCATTCACATAGATTAGAAATAATAGTGGACCCAGGACACTTCCTTGGGGAACACCAGAACTGACATGGAGCACCGCTGACTCAGAGTTTTTTATTGCAACAAACTGCACACGATTAGAAATGTAAGCAGCTATCCACTGGATAATGAACCTTGGTAGCCCTATTTGCTGCAGTTTGTACAACAACTTCCCATGAGGCACTTTATCAAATGCCTTGCTGAAATCTAAGAACAGTACATCGACTTGTCCTGCAAGATCCAAAACGCATGAAAAATCATGAACGGTTGTGATAAGCTGTGTAATCGTGGATAATCCTTTACGGAAACCATGTTGATGGCATGTGAGGATTTTTTTGTTTGCTAAAAAATTGTTTATATATTTAGCTACTACATGTTCAAGCAGTTTACAGCAGGAACAGGTAATAGAAACTGGCCTGTAGTTCGAAACCAGTAACCGGTCACCTTTTTTGTGTATAGGTACAACCCTTGCTTTAAGCCAATCAGTCGGAACCTTACCAGTAGTAATAGACTGGCTGAAGAGGTTAGCTAATGGTTGTGATAATTGCTCAGCGTAACGTCTAAGAAAAGTATTCGGAATTCCATCAGGCCCTACAAATTTTTTATTGCTCAAATTAAGCAGCATGTTCATTATACCCTCACACGTTATTACTAAATCACACTCCGAGTCAGTAAAGCGTCCAGTAGGCCCTTCCCCATCGGACTCAGAGAAAACCGATTGAAAATAACTATTAAATGTATCACAGATAGCCCTGCGTTCTGTTATAAGGTCATTGTTCACTTTTATTTTGTCAATTTCTTCATTTCTTTCACTTAAATGACGCCAGAATTTTTTAGTTTCAGATTTAACGAATTCAGCGAGCCGATTATTAAAAAAGTTTTGCCTGGCTGCATTCAAATTCGTTGAGAGCTTTTCTTTAAGTTCAACAAACTCAGGTAAATGGGTTTTATGCTTTTTCCTAAGTCTTTTAATCCTACGCTTCAAATGTATTATCTCACGATTAATCCACGGGTTTGCACGCTCCCTGCGAATTTTCTGAAGAGGGATATAACTTTCAATACAGTATTTGATTACCGCAGAGAACCGCTACCATGATGCCTCAACATTTTCTATATTAGTGTCAAGGTGCCTGTCCAGGTAATCAATGATAGCAACATCATCTGCCTTCTCAAAGTCCCTTACGAGGGCGTTCTTGGGAGGACCACTTTTATGGCAACGGGAAACAGAACACCGAGAACGATAGTAATCGATGATCTGATATACCGGATTCCACTGTCACAGTTGCTTCATTAAATCTTTCAGAAGTAAACAAGTCCAACATTGTACTATCCCGAGTTGGGCATTTTACTTGCTGTTCTAAGTTATGAGTGAACATAAGGTCTAATATTGAATCGCAAGAGGGTGAAACACCGTAAGCAAAAGAGTTCCAGTTAAAGTTTGGTAAATTAAAGTCTCCTGTTACAATTATGTCTCTTCCACTTACTTTGAATAGATAATCATAAAGGCTTGACATAAAGGAATCCGGGCATCAGGAGCACGATAAACAGCACAAAGAAAAAACGAATACCATGCGACGAAACTTTTAAAAGTAAACTTTCATGTGCATCAATTTGCTCCTCGAGATACACATTAATGGAATCCTTTGTTATAACGGCAAGACCACCACCCCTGGTGCCTCTGTCACGTCTGCATATATTATACCCGGGCGGGACAACTTCATCGTCACGAATACCATCATGTAACCAGGTTTCTGTAATGACTGTGATGTGCGGATCATACATTTCTAAAGGCTAGAAGCTTATACGTTTAATCAAAAATACAACCATGTCGAATCGTCTCCAAACGCGACGAAACGTCGTGAAATCGCAAAATACAGCGTTTCTGAACGGTAGATGCTCATATCTTTGATGAGAATTTCCACCACCTCCAATCGTCTCCAAACACTATGAAACGTCGTCTAATCGCAGAATAGGTCGTTTCTGATGGCTAGAAGCTTATACGTTTAATCAAAATTACAACCATCTCCAATCGTCTCCAAACGCGACGAAACGTCGTGAAATCGCAAATTAAAGCGTTTTAGAAAGGTAGAAGCTCATATCTTTGATGAGAATTTCCACCACCTCCAATCGTCTCCAAACACTATAAAACGACGTAAAATCGCAGAATAGGTCGTTCCTGAAGGATAGAAGCTTATATCTTTAATTAAAAATGCAACATTCTCCAATCGTCTCCAAACGCTACGAACGTCCTCAAATCGCACAATAGATCGTTTCTGATGGCTAGAAGCTTATACGTTTAATAAAAATTACAACCATCTCCAATCGCCTCCAAACGCGACGAAACGTCGTGAAATCGCAAAATAAAGCGTTTCTGAACGGTAGATGCTCATGTCTGATGAGAATTTCCACCACCTCCAATCGTCTCCAAACACTATGAAACGATGTAAAATCGCAGAATAGGTCGTTCCTGAAGGGTACAAGCTTATATGATTAATCAAAACGGCAACATTCTACAATCGTCTCCAAACGCGACGAAACGTCGTCAAATCGCAGAATAGATCGTTTCTAAAGGCTAGAAGCTTATACGTTTAATCAAAAATACAACCTTCTCCAATCGTCTCCAAACGCGACGAAACGTCGTGAAATCGCAAAATAAAGCGTTTTTGAAAGGTAGAAGCTCATATCTTTGATGAGAATTTCCACCACCTCCAATCGTCTCCAAACACTATAAAACGACGTAAAATCGCAGAATAGGTCGTTCCTGAAGGATAGAAGCTTATATCTTTAATTAAAAATGCAACATTCTCCAATCGTCTCCAAACGCGACGAAACGTCCTCAAATCGCAGAATAGATCGTTTCTAAAGGCTAGAAGCTTATACGTTTAATAAAAAATACAACCATTTCCAATCGTCTCCAAACGCGACGAAACGTCGTGAAATCGCAAAATAAAGCGTTTTTGAAAGGTAGAAGCTCATATCTTTGATGAGAATTTCCACCACATCCAATCGTCTCCAAACACTATAAAACGACGTAAAATCGCAGAATAGGTCGTTCCTGAAGGATAGAAGCTTATATCTTTAATTAAAAATGCAACATTCTCCAATCGTCTCCAAACGCTACGAAACGTCCTCAAATCGCACAATAGATCGTTTCTGATGGCTAGAAGCTTATACGTTTAATCAAAATTACAACCATCTCCAATCGTCTCCAAACGCGACGAAACGTCGTCAAATCGCAGAATAGATCATTTCCGAAGGCTAGAAGCTTATACGTTTAATCAAAATTACAACCATCTCCAATCGCCTCCAAACGCGACGAAACGTCGTGAAATCGCAAAATAAAGCGTTTCTGAACGGTAGATGCTCATGTTTTTGATGAGAATTTCCACCACCTCCAATCGTCTCCAAACACTATGAAACGATGTAAAATCGCAGAATAAGTCGTTCCTGAAGGGTAGAAGCTTATATGATTAATCAAAAATGCAACATTCTCTATCGTCTCCAAACGCGACGAAACGTCGTCAAATCGCAGAATATATCGTTTCTAAAGGCTACAAGCTTATACGTTTAATCAAAAATACAACCATGTCGAATCGTCTCCAAACGCGACGAAACGTCGTGAAATCGCAAAATACAGCGTTTCTGAACTGGATGCTCATATCTTTGATGAGAATTTCCACCACCTCCAATCGTCTCCAAACACTACGAAACGTCCTCAAATCGCAGAATAGATCATTTCCGAAGGCTAGAAGCTTATACGTTTAATCAAAATTACAACCATCTCTAATCGCCTCCAAACGCGACGAAACGTCGTGAAATCGCAAAATAAAGCGTTTCTGAACGGTAGATGCTCATGTCTTTCATGAGAATTTCCACCACCTCCAATCGTCTCCAAACACTATGAAACGACGTAAAATCGCAGAATAGGTCATTCCTGAAGGGTAGAAGCTTATATGATTAATCAAAAATGCAACATTCTCCAATCGTCTCCAAACGCTACGAAACGTCCTCAAATCGCAGAATAGATCGTTTCTGATGGCTAGAAGCTTACACGTTTAATCAAAAATACAACAATCTCCAATCGTCTCCAAACGCGACGAAACGTCGTCAAATCGCAAAATAAAGCGTTTCCAAAGGCTAGAAGCTTTTACGTTTAATCAAAAATACAACCATGTCCAATCGTCTCCAAACGCGACGAAACGTCGTGAAATGGCAAAATACAGCGTTTCTGAACGGTAGACGCTCATATCTTTGATGAGAATTTCCACCACCTCCAATCATCTCCAAACACTATGAAACGTCGTCTAATCGCAGAATAGGTCGTTTCCGATGGCTAGAAGCTTATACGTTTAATCAAAAATACAACCATCTGCAATCGGCTCCAAATGCGACCAAACGTCGTCAAATCGCAGAATAGGTCTTTACTGAAGGCTAGAAGCTTATACGTTTAATCAAAAATACAACCTTCTCCAATCGTCTCCAAACGCGACGAAACGTCGTGAAATCGCAAAATAAAGCGTTTTTGAAAGGTAGAAGCTCATATCTTTGATGAGAATTTCCACCACCTCCAATCGTCTCCAAACACTATAAAACGACGTAAAATCGCCGAATAGGTCGTTCCTGAAGGATAGAAGCTTATATCTTTAATTAAAAATGCAACATTCTCCAATCGTCTCCAAACGCTACGAAACATCCTCAAATCGCACAATAGATCGTTTCTGATGGCTAGAAGCTTATACGTTTAATCAAAATACAACCATCTCCAATCGTCTCCAAACGCGACGAAACGTCGTCAAATCGCAGAATAGATCATTTCCGAAGGCTAGAAGCTTATACGTTTAATCAAAATTACAACACTCTCCAATCGCCTCCAAACGCGACGAAACGTCGTGAAATCGCAAAATAAAGCGTTTCTGAACGGTAGATGCTCATGTCTTTGATGAGAATTTCCACCACCTCCAATCGTCTCCAAACACTATGAAACGATGTAAAATCGCAGAATAGGTCGTTCCTGAAGGGTAGAAGCTTATATGATTAATCAAAAATGCAACATTCTCCAATCGTCCCCAAACGCGACGAAACGTCGTCAAATCGCAGAATAGATCGTTTCTAAAGACTAGAAGCTTATACGTTTAATCAAAATACAACCTTCTCCAATCGTCTCCAAACGCGACGAAACGTCGTGAAATCGCAAAATAAAGCGTTTTCGAAAGGTAGAAGCTCATATCTTTGATGAGAATTTCCACCACCTCCAATCGTCTCCAAACACTATAAAACGACGTAAAATCGCAGAATAGGTCGTTCCTGAAGGATAGAAGCTTATATCTTTAATTAAAAATGCAACATTCTCCAATCGTCTCCAAACGCTACGAAACGTCCTCAAATCGCAGAATAGATTGTTTCTGAAGGCTAGAAGCTTACACGTTTAATCAAAATTACAACCATCTCCAATCGTCTCCAAACGCGACGAAACGTCGTCAAATCGCAGAATAGATCATTTCCGAAGGCTAGAAGCTTATACGTTTAATCAAATTACAACCATCTCCAATCGCCTCCAAACGCGACGAAACGTCGTGAAATCGCAAAATAAAGCGTTTCTGAACGGTAGATGCTCATGTCTTTGATGAGAATTTCCACCACCTCCAATCGTCTCCAAACACTATGAAACGATGTAAAATCGCAGAATAGGTCGTTCCTGAAGGGTAGAAGCTTATATGATTAATCAAAAATGCAACATTCTCCAATCGTCTCCAAACGCGACGAAACGTCGTCAAATCGCAGAATAGATCGTTTCTAAAGGCTAGAAGCTTATACGTTTAATCAAAATACAACCATGTCCAATCGTCTCCAAACGCGACGAAACGTCTGTGAAATCGCAAAATAAAGCGTTTCTGAACGGTAGATGCTCATGTCTTTGATGAGAATTTCCACCACCTCCAATCGTCTCCAAACACTATGAAACGATGTAAAATCGCAGAATAGGTCGTTCCTGAAGGGTAGAAGCTTATATGATTAATCAAAAATGCAACATTCTCCAATCGTCTCCAAACGCGACGAAACGTCGTCAAATCGCAGAATAGATCGTTTCTAAAGGCTAGAAGCTTATACGTTTAATCAAAAATACAACCTTCTCCAATCGTCTCCAAACGCGACGAAACGTCGTGAAATCGCAAAATAAAGCGTTTTTGAAAGGTAGAAGCTCATATCTTTGATGAGAATTTCCACCACCTCCAATCGTCTCCAAACACTATAAAACGACGTAAAATCGCAGAATAGGTCGTTCCTGAAGGATAGAAGCTTATATCTTTAATTAAAAATGCAACATTCTCCAATCGTCTCCAAACGCTACGAAACGTCCTCAAATCGCACAATAGATCGTTTCTGATGGCTAGAAGCTTATACGTTTAATCAAAATTACAACCATCTCAAATCGTCTCCAAACGCGACGAAACGTCGTGGAATCGCAAAATAAAGCGTTTCTGAACGGTAGATGCTCATGTCTTTGATGAGAATTTCCACCACCTCCAATCGTCTCCAAACACTATGAAACGATGTAAAATCGCAGAATAGGTCGTTCCTGAAGGGTAGAAGCTTATAAGATTAATCAAAAATGCAACACTCTCCAATCGCCTCCAAACGCGACGAAACGTCGTCAAATCGCAGATCGTTTTTATTTTATTTATTTATTTAAACATACTGCGGACAAGAACAAGAATACATGACTTTGTTGCAAACAAAAGAACACTATCATTCTTACGATAAAAGAGGCATCACGTCTGTGCAACAACAAGATTACAACATATGGGAACGCTAGACACCAACAAGATAATTTTCCAGTGACGTAGCAAAAAAAAAGAAAGAAAAGACGAACATGAGAACGCTAAAAGAGGCATCACGTCTGTGAAACAACATTATGACATTTTGGGACACTAGACACCAAAAAGATAATTTTCCAGTGACGTAACGAAATTTTCAGCGGTAAAAATCTCCTGAGGCAGTGAATTCCAATCTGTGACTGTTCTAGGAAAGTAACTATGTTTGTAGGCATTAGTTCGTGCAAATATGGGCGCCAATGATCGGTCATGTCTACGACGGGTTGTCCTAGCAGTAGCTGGTTGGACACAACATGGTACATTTATTGTAATTTTTCCAGACATAATTTTATGTAAAAACGTTAAACGGCTCAACTTTCTTCTTGTTTCTAACAAAGGAATCTTGTGTAACTGCATTAGTGAACTAGGTGAGTCGAGTCTTCTATACTTGTTAAAAATAAATCTGATCGCCTTACGTTGAACTTTTTCAAGAAGCATAATGTCCTTTTTTGTAAAAGGATCCCATATGACTGCAGCATATTAGAGCTTAGATAAAATGAAAGTTTTATATGCCAAAAGCTTTACGCTTGAGGGAGCATGTTTTAATTTTCTTTTTAAAAACCATAATTTACGGATCGCTTTTGTGCAAATGTCTGTTATGTGTGGTGTCCAAGTAAGGTTGCAGCTGAGAGTAATGCCTAAATATTTATATTTATCTACTTGTAACACTGGACAGTCATGAAGAATATAGGGGAAGATGACCGGCTGTTTCTTCCTCGTAATGCGTAGCAGAACAGTTTTCTCGGAATTCAGCACCATATCCCACCTACTACACCAATCATCTATTGCCATTAGCGCTGTCTGTAAAATGTTTTGATCAGCCGTAGAGGATATATTTTTGAACAAAATACAGTCGTCCGCAAATAATCTAATGCCTACATCCTGGGGTACAACATCGACCAAGTCATTCACATAGATTAGAAATAATAGTGGACCCAGGACACTTCCTTGGGGAACACCAGAACTGACATGGAGCACCGCTGACTCAGAGTTTTTTATTGCAACAAACTGCACACGATTAGAAATGTAAGCAGCTATCCACTGGATAATGAACCTTGGTAGCCCTATTTGCTGCAGTTTGTACAACAACTTCCCATGAGGCACTTTATCAAATGCCTTGCTGAAATCTAAGAACAGTACATCGACTTGTCCTGCAAGATCCAAAACGCATGAAAAATCATGAACGGTTGTGATAAGCTGTGTAATCGTGGATAATCCTTTACGGAAACCATGTTGATGGCATGTGAGGATTTTTTTGTTTGCTAAAAAATTGTTTATATATTTAGCTACTACATGTTCAAGCAGTTTACAGCAGGAACAGGTAATAGAAACTGGCCTGTAGTTCGAAACCAGTAACCGGTCACCTTTTTTGTGTATAGGTACAACCCTTGCTTTAAGCCAATCAGTCGGAACCTTACCAGTAGTAATAGACTGGCTGAAGAGGTTAGCTAATGGTTGTGATAATTGCTCAGCGTAACGTCTAAGAAAAGTATTCGGAATTCCATCAGGCCCTACAAATTTTTTATTGCTCAAATTAAGCAGCATGTTCATTATACCCTCACACGTTATTACTAAATCACACTCCGAGTCAGTAAAGCGTCCAGTAGGCCCTTCCCCATCGGACTCAGAGAAAACCGATTGAAAATAACTATTAAATGTATCACAGATAGCCCTGCGTTCTGTTATAAGGTCATTGTTCACTTTTATTTTGTCAATTTCTTCATTTCTTTCACTTAAATGACGCCAGAATTTTTTAGTTTCAGATTTAACGAATTCAGCGAGCCGATTATTAAAAAAGTTTTGCCTGGCTGCATTCAAATTCGTTGAGAGCTTTTCTTTAAGTTCAACAAACTCAGGTAAATGGGTTTTATGCTTTTTCCTAAGTCTTTTAATCCTACGCTTCAAATGTATTATCTCACGATTAATCCACGGGTTTGCACGCTCCCTGCGAATTTTCTGAAGAGGGATATAACTTTCAATACAGTATTTGATTACCGCAGAGAACCGCTACCATGATGCCTCAACATTTTCTATATTAGTGTCAAGGTGCCTGTCCAGGTAATCAATGATAGCAACATCATCTGCCTTCTCAAAGTCCCTTACGAGGGCGTTCTTGGGAGGACCACTTTTATGGCAACGGGAAACAGAACACGAGAACGATAGTAATCGAT
This sequence comes from Rhipicephalus sanguineus, assembly GCF_013339695.2. Taxonomy (NCBI): domain Eukaryota; kingdom Metazoa; phylum Arthropoda; class Arachnida; order Ixodida; family Ixodidae; genus Rhipicephalus; species Rhipicephalus sanguineus. The sequence continues at coordinate 13,722 of NW_023614160.1, read as the reverse complement.
GATCTGATATACCGGATTCCACTGTCACAGTTGCTTCATTAAATCTTTCAGAAGTAAACAAGTCCAACATTGTACTATCCCGAGTTGGGCATTTTACTTGCTGTTCTAAGTTATGAGTGAACATAAGGTCTAATATTGAATCGCAAGAGGGTGAAACACCGTAAGCAAAAGAGTTCCAGTTAAAGTTTGGTAAATTAAAGTCTCCTGTTACAATTATGTCTCTTCCACTTACTTTGAATAGATAATCATAAAGGCTTGACATAAAGGAATCCGGGGCATCAGGAGCACGATAAACAGCACAAAGAAAAAACGAAATACCATGCGACGAAACTTTTAAAAGTAAACTTTCATGTGCATCAATTTGCTCCTCGAGATACACATTAATGGAATCCTTTGTTATAACGGCAAGACCACCACCCCTGGTGCCTCTGTCACGTCTGCATATATTATACCCGGGCGGGACAACTTCATCGTCACGAATACCATCATGTAACCAGGTTTCTGTAATGACTGTGATGTGCGGATCATACATTTCTAAAGGCTAGAAGCTTATACGTTTAATCAAAAATACAACCATGTCGAATCGTCTCCAAACGCGACGAAACGTCGTGAAATCGCAAAATACAGCGTTTCTGAACGGTAGATGCTCATATCTTTGATGAGAATTTCCACCACCTCCAATCGTCTCCAAACACTATGAAACGTCGTCTAATCGCAGAATAGGTCGTTTCTGATGGCTAGAAGCTTATACGTTTAATCAAAATTACAACCATCTCCAATCGTCTCCAAACGCGACGAAACGTCGTGAAATCGCAAATTAAAGCGTTTTAGAAAGGTAGAAGCTCATATCTTTGATGAGAATTTCCACCACCTCCAATCGTCTCCAAACACTATAAAACGACGTAAAATCGCAGAATAGGTCGTTCCTGAAGGATAGAAGCTTATATCTTTAATTAAAAATGCAACATTCTCCAATCGTCTCCAAACGCTACGAACGTCCTCAAATCGCACAATAGATCGTTTCTGATGGCTAGAAGCTTATACGTTTAATAAAAATTACAACCATCTCCAATCGCCTCCAAACGCGACGAAACGTCGTGAAATCGCAAAATAAAGCGTTTCTGAACGGTAGATGCTCATGTCTGATGAGAATTTCCACCACCTCCAATCGTCTCCAAACACTATGAAACGATGTAAAATCGCAGAATAGGTCGTTCCTGAAGGGTACAAGCTTATATGATTAATCAAAACGGCAACATTCTACAATCGTCTCCAAACGCGACGAAACGTCGTCAAATCGCAGAATAGATCGTTTCTAAAGGCTAGAAGCTTATACGTTTAATCAAAAATACAACCTTCTCCAATCGTCTCCAAACGCGACGAAACGTCGTGAAATCGCAAAATAAAGCGTTTTTGAAAGGTAGAAGCTCATATCTTTGATGAGAATTTCCACCACCTCCAATCGTCTCCAAACACTATAAAACGACGTAAAATCGCAGAATAGGTCGTTCCTGAAGGATAGAAGCTTATATCTTTAATTAAAAATGCAACATTCTCCAATCGTCTCCAAACGCGACGAAACGTCCTCAAATCGCAGAATAGATCGTTTCTAAAGGCTAGAAGCTTATACGTTTAATAAAAAATACAACCATTTCCAATCGTCTCCAAACGCGACGAAACGTCGTGAAATCGCAAAATAAAGCGTTTTTGAAAGGTAGAAGCTCATATCTTTGATGAGAATTTCCACCACATCCAATCGTCTCCAAACACTATAAAACGACGTAAAATCGCAGAATAGGTCGTTCCTGAAGGATAGAAGCTTATATCTTTAATTAAAAATGCAACATTCTCCAATCGTCTCCAAACGCTACGAAACGTCCTCAAATCGCACAATAGATCGTTTCTGATGGCTAGAAGCTTATACGTTTAATCAAAATTACAACCATCTCCAATCGTCTCCAAACGCGACGAAACGTCGTCAAATCGCAGAATAGATCATTTCCGAAGGCTAGAAGCTTATACGTTTAATCAAAATTACAACCATCTCCAATCGCCTCCAAACGCGACGAAACGTCGTGAAATCGCAAAATAAAGCGTTTCTGAACGGTAGATGCTCATGTTTTTGATGAGAATTTCCACCACCTCCAATCGTCTCCAAACACTATGAAACGATGTAAAATCGCAGAATAAGTCGTTCCTGAAGGGTAGAAGCTTATATGATTAATCAAAAATGCAACATTCTCTATCGTCTCCAAACGCGACGAAACGTCGTCAAATCGCAGAATATATCGTTTCTAAAGGCTACAAGCTTATACGTTTAATCAAAAATACAACCATGTCGAATCGTCTCCAAACGCGACGAAACGTCGTGAAATCGCAAAATACAGCGTTTCTGAACTGGATGCTCATATCTTTGATGAGAATTTCCACCACCTCCAATCGTCTCCAAACACTACGAAACGTCCTCAAATCGCAGAATAGATCATTTCCGAAGGCTAGAAGCTTATACGTTTAATCAAAATTACAACCATCTCTAATCGCCTCCAAACGCGACGAAACGTCGTGAAATCGCAAAATAAAGCGTTTCTGAACGGTAGATGCTCATGTCTTTCATGAGAATTTCCACCACCTCCAATCGTCTCCCAACACTATGAAACGACGTAAAATCGCAGAATAGGTCATTCCTGAAGGGTAGAAGCTTATATGATTAATCAAAAATGCAACATTCTCCAATCGTCTCCAAACGCTACGAAACGTCCTCAAATCGCAGAATAGATCGTTTCTGATGGCTAGAAGCTTACACGTTTAATCAAAAATACAACAATCTCCAATCGTCTCCAAACGCGACGAAACGTCGTCAAATCGCAAAATAAAGCGTTTCCAAAGGCTAGAAGCTTTTACGTTTAATCAAAAATACAACCATGTCCAATCGTCTCCAAACGCGACGAAACGTCGTGAAATCGCAAAATACAGCGTTTCTGAACGGTAGACGCTCATATCTTTGATGAGAATTTCCACCACCTCCAATCATCTCCAAACACTATGAAACGTCGTCTAATCGCAGAATAGGTCGTTTCCGAAGGCTAGAACCTTATACGTTTAATCAAAAATACAACCATCTGCAATCGGCTCCAAACGCGACCAAACGTCGTCAAATCGCAGAATAGGTCGTTACTGAAGGCTAGAAGCTTATACGTTTAATCAAAAATACAACCTTCTCCAATCGTCTCCAAACGCGACGAAACGTCGCGAAATCGCAAAATAAAGCGTTTTTGAAAGGTAGAAGCTCATATCTTTGATGAGAATTTCCACCACCTCCAATCGTCTCCAAACACTATAAAACGACGTAAAATTGCCGAATAGGTCGTTCCTGAAGGATAGAAGCTTATATCTTTAATTAAAAATGCAACATTCTCCAATCGTCTCCAAACGCTACGAAACATCCTCAAATCGCACAATAGATCGTTTCTGATGGCTAGAAGCTTATACGTTTAATCAAAATACAACCATCTCCAATCGTCTCCAAACGCGACGAAACGTCGTCAAATCGCAGAATAGATCATTTCCGAAGGCTAGAAGCTTATACGTTTAATCAAAATTACAACACTCTCCAATCGCCTCCAAACGCGACGAAACGTCGTGAAATCGCAAAATAAAGCGTTTCTGAACGGTAGATGCTCATGTCTGATGAGAATTTCCACCACCTCCAATCGTCTCCAAACACTATGAAACGATGTAAAATCGCAGAATAGGTCGTTCCTGAAGGGTACAAGCTTATATGATTAATCAAAACGGCAACATTCTACAATCGTCTCCAAACGCGACGAAACGTCGTCAAATCGCAGAATAGATCGTTTCTAAAGGCTAGAAGCTTATACGTTTAATCAAAAATACAACCTTCTCCAATCGTCTCCAAACGCGACGAAACGTCGTGAAATCGCAAAATAAAGCGTTTTTGAAAGGTAGAAGCTCATATCTTTGATGAGAATTTCCACCACCTCCAATCGTCTCCAAACACTATAAAACGACGTAAAATCGCAGAATAGGTCGTTCCTGAAGGATAGAAGCTTATATCTTTAATTAAAAATGCAACATTCTCCAATCGTCTCCAAACGCTACGAAACGTCCTCAAATCGCAGAATAGATCGTTTCTGAAGGCTAGAAGCTTATACGTTTAATAAAAATACAACCATTTCCAATCGTCTCCAAACGCGACGAAACGTCGTGAAATCGCAAAATAAAGCGTTTTTGAAAGGTAGAAGCTCATATCTTTGATGAGAATTTCCACCACATCCAATCGTCTCCAAACACTATAAAACGACGTAAAATCGCAGAATAGGTCGTTCCTGAAGGATAGAAGCTTATATCTTTAATTAAAAATGCAACATTCTCCAATCGTCTCCAAACGCTACGAAACGTCCTCAAATCGCACAATAGATCGTTTCTGATGGCTAGAAGCTTATACGTTTAATCAAAATTACAACCATCTCCAATCGTCTCCAAACGCGACGAAACGTCGTCAAATCGCAGAATAGATCATTTCCGAAGGCTAGAAGCTTATACGTTTAATCAAAATTACAACCATCTCCAATCGCCTCCAAACGCGACGAAACGTCGTGAAATCGCAAAATAAAGCGTTTCTGAACGGTAGATGCTCATGTTTTTGATGAGAATTTCCACCACCTCCAATCGTCTCCAAACACTATGAAACGATGTAAAATCGCAGAATAAGTCGTTCCTGAAGGGTAGAAGCTTATATGATTAATCAAAAATGCAACATTCTCTATCGTCTCCAAACGCGACGAAACGTCGTCAAATCGCAGAATATATCGTTTCTAAAGGCTACAAGCTTATACGTTTAATCAAAAATACAACCATGTCGAATCGTCTCCAAACGCGACGAAACGTCGTGAAATCGCAAAATACAGCGTTTCTGAACTGGATGCTCATATCTTTGATGAGAATTTCCACCACCTCCAATCGTCTCCAAACACTACGAAACGTCCTCAAATCGCAGAATAGATCATTTCCGAAGGCTAGAAGCTTATACGTTTAATCAAAATTACAACCATCTCTAATCGCCTCCAAACGCGACGAAACGTCGTGAAATCGCAAAATAAAGCGTTTCTGAACGGTAGATGCTCATGTCTTTCATGAGAATTTCCACCACCTCCAATCGTCTCCAAACACTATGAAACGACGTAAAATCGCAGAATAGGTCATTCCTGAAGGGTAGAAGCTTATATGATTAATCAAAAATGCAACATTCTCCAATCGTCTCCAAACGCTACGAAACGTCCTCAAATCGCAGAATAGATCGTTTCTGATGGCTAGAAGCTTACACGTTTAATCAAAAATACAACAATCTCCAATCGTCTCCAAACGCGACGAAACGTCGTCAAATCGCAAAATAAAGCGTTTCCAAAGGCTAGAAGCTTTTACGTTTAATCAAAAATACAACCATGTCCAATCGTCTCCAAACGCGACGAAACGTCGTGAAATCGCAAAATACAGCGTTTCTGAACGGTAGACGCTCATATCTTTGATGAGAATTTCCACCACCTCCAATCATCTCCAAACACTATGAAACGTCGTCTAATCGCAGAATAGGTCGTTTCCGATGGCTAGAAGCTTATACGTTTAATCAAAAATACAACCATCTGCAATCGGCTCCAAACGCGACCAAACGTCGTCAAATCGCAGAATAGGTCGTTACTGAAGGCTAGAAGCTTATACGTTTAATCAAAAATACAACCTTCTCCAATCGTCTCCAAACGCGACGAAACGTCGTGAAATCGCAAAATAAAGCGTTTTTGAAAGGTAGAAGCTCATATCTTTGATGAGAATTTCCACCACCTCCAATCGTCTCCAAACACTATAAAACGACGTAAAATTGCCGAATAGGTCGTTCCTGAAGGATAGAAGCTTATATCTTTAATTAAAAATGCAACATTCTCCAATCGTCTCCAAACGCTACGAAACATCCTCAAATCGCACAATAGATCGTTTCTGATGGCTAGAAGCTTATACGTTTAATCAAAATACAACCATCTCCAATCGTCTCCAAACGCGACGAAACGTCGTCAAATCGCAGAATAGATCATTTCCGAAGGCTAGAAGCTTATACGTTTAATCAAAATTACAACACTCTCCAATCGCCTCCAAACGCGACGAAACGTCGTGAAATCGCAAAATAAAGCGTTTCTGAACGGTAGATGCTCATGTCTGATGAGAATTTCCACCACCTCCAATCGTCTCCAAACACTATGAAACGATGTAAAATCGCAGAATAGGTCGTTCCTGAAGGGTACAAGCTTATATGATTAATCAAAACGGCAACATTCTACAATCGTCTCCAAACGCGACGAAACGTCGTCAAATCGCAGAATAGATCGTTTCTAAAGGCTAGAAGCTTATACGTTTAATCAAAAATACAACCTTCTCCAATCGTCTCCAAACGCGACGAAACGTCGTGAAATCGCAAAATAAAGCGTTTTTGAAAGGTAGAAGCTCATATCTTTGATGAGAATTTCCACCACCTCCAATCGTCTCCAAACACTATAAAACGACGTAAAATCGCAGAATAGGTCGTTCCTGAAGGATAGAAGCTTATATCTTTAATTAAAAATGCAACATTCTCCAATCGTCTCCAAACGCAACGAAACGTCCTCAAATCGCAGAATAGATCGTTTCTGAAGGCTAGAAGCTTATACGTTTAATCAAAAATACAACCATTTCCAATCGTCTCCAAACGCGACGAAACGTCGTGAAATCGCAAAATAAAGCGTTTTTGAAAGGTAGAAGCTCATATCTTTGATGACAATTTCCACCACCTCCAATCGTCTCCAAACACTATAAAACGACGTAAAATCGCAGAATAGGTCGTTCCTGAAGGATAGAAGCTTATATCTTTAATTAAAAATGCAACATTCTCCAATCGTCTCCAAACGCTACGAAACGTCCTCAAATCGCACAATAGATCGTTTCTGATGGCTAGAAGCTTATACGTTTAATCAAAATTACAACCATCTCCAATCGTCTCCAAACGCGACGAAACGTCGTCAAATCGCAGAATAGATCATTTCCGAAGGCTAGAAGCTTATACGTTTAATCAAAATTACAACCATCTCCAATCGCCTCCAAACGCGACGAAACGTCGTGAAATCGCAAAATAAAGCGTTTCTGAACGGTAGATGCTCATGTTTTTGATGAGAATTTCCACCACCTCCAATCGTCTCCAAACACTATGAAACGATGTAAAATCGCAGAATAAGTCGTTCCTGAAGGGTAGAAGCTTATATGATTAATCAAAAATGCAACATTCTCTATCGTCTCCAAACGCGACGAAACGTCGTCAAATCGCAGAATATATCGTTTCTAAAGGCTACAAGCTTATACGTTTAATCAAAAATACAACCATGTCGAATCGTCTCCAAACGCGACGAAACGTCGTGAAATCGCAAAATACAGCGTTTCTGAACTGGATGCTCATATCTTTGATGAGAATTTCCACCACCTCCAATCGTCTCCAAACACTACGAAACGTCCTCAAATCGCAGAATAGATCATTTCCGAAGGCTAGAAGCTTATACGTTTAATCAAAATTACAACCATCTCTAATCGCCTCCAAACGCGACGAAACGTCGTGAAATCGCAAAATAAAGCGTTTCTGAACGGTAGATGCTCATGTCTTTCATGAGAATTTCCACCACCTCCAATCGTCTCCAAACACTATGAAACGACGTAAAATCGCAGAATAGGTCATTCCTGAAGGGTAGAAGCTTATATGATTAATCAAAAATGCAACATTCTCCAATCGTCTCCAAACGCTACGAAACGTCCTCAAATCGCAGAATAGATCGTTTCTGATGGCTAGAAGCTTACACGTTTAATCAAAAATACAACAATCTCCAATCGTCTCCAAACGCGACGAAACGTCGTCAAATCGCAAAATAAAGCGTTTCCAAAGGCTAGAAGCTTTTACGTTTAATCAAAAATACAACCATGTCCAATCGTCTCCAAACGCGACGAAACGTCGTGAAATCGCAAAATACAGCGTTTCTGAACGGTAGACGCTCATATCTTTGATGAGAATTTCCACCACCTCCAATCATCTCCAAACACTATGAAACGTCGTCTAATCGCAGAATAGGTCGTTTCCGATGGCTAGAAGCTTATACGTTTAATCAAAAATACAACCATCTGCAATCGGCTCCAAACGCGACCAAACGTCGTCAAATCGCAGAATAGGTCGTTACTGAAGGCTAGAAGCTTATACGTTTAATCAAAAATACAACCTTCTCCAATCGTCTCCAAACGCGACGAAACGTCGTGAAATCGCAAAATAAAGCGTTTTTGAAAGGTAGAAGCTCATATCTTTGATGAGAATTTCCACCACCTCCAATCGTCTCCAAACACTATAAAACGACGTAAAATTGCCGAATAGGTCGTTCCTGAAGGATAGAAGCTTATATCTTTAATTAAAAATGCAACATTCTCCAATCGTCTCCAAACGCTACGAAACATCCTCAAATCGCACAATAGATCGTTTCTGATGGCTAGAAGCTTATACGTTTAATCAAAATACAACCATCTCCAATCGTCTCCAAACGCGACGAAACGTCGTCAAATCGCAGAATAGATCATTTCCGAAGGCTAGAAGCTTATACGTTTAATCAAAATTACAACACTCTCCAATCGCCTCCAAACGCGACGAAACGTCGTGAAATCGCAAAATACAGCGTTTCTGAACGGTAGATGCTCATGTCTTTGATGAGAATTTCCACCACCTCCAATCGTCTCCAAACACTATGAAACGATGTAAAATCGCACAATAGGTCGTTCCTGAAGGGTAGAAGCTTATATGATTAATCAAAAATGCAACATTCTCCAATCGTCCCCAAACGCGACGAAACGTCGTCAAATCGCAGAATAGATCGTTTCTACTAGAAGCTTATACGTTTAATCAAAAATACAACCTTCTCCAATCGTCTCCAAACACGACGAAACGTCGTGAAATCGCAAAATAAAGCGTTTTTGAAAGGTAGAAGCTCACATCTTTGATGAGAATTTCCACCACCTCCAATCGTCTCCAAACACTATAAAACGACGTAAAATCGCAGAATAGGTCGTTCCTGAAGGATAGAAGCTTATATCTTTAATTAAAAATGCAACATTCTCCAATCGTCTCCAAACGCTACGAAACGTCCTCAAATCGCAGAATAGATCGTTTCTGAAGGCTAGAAGCTTACACGTTTAATCAAAATTACAACCATCTCCAATCGTCTCCAAACGCGACGAAACGTCGTCAAATCGCAGAATAGATCATTTCCGAAGGCTAGAAGCTTATACGTTTAATCAAAAATACAACCATGTCGAATCGTCTCCAAACGCGACGAAACGTCGTGAAATCGCAAAATAAAGCGTTTCTGAACGGTAGATGCTCATGTCTTTGATGAGAATTTCCACCACCTCCAATCGTCTCCAAACACTATGAAACGATGTAAAATCGCAGAATAGGTCGTTCCTGAAGGGTAGAAGCTTATATGATTAATCAAAAATGCAACATTCTCCAATCGTCTCCAAACGCGACGAAACGTCGTCAAATCGCAGAATAGATCGTTTCTAAAGGCTAGAAGCTTATACGTTTAATCAAAAATACAACCTTCTCCAATCGTCTCCAAACGCGACGAAACGTCGTGAAATCGCAAAATAAAGCGTTTTTGAAAGGTAGAAGCTCATATCTTTGATGAGAATTTCCACCACCTCCAATCGTCTCCAAACACTATAAAACGACGTAAAATCGCAGAATAGGTCGTTCCTGAAGGATAGAAGCTTATATCTTTAATTAAAAATGCAACATTCTCCAATCGTCTCCAAACGCTACGAAACGTCCTCAAATCGCACAATAGATCGTTTCTGATGGCTAGAAGCTTATACGTTTAATCAAAATTACAACCATCTCCAATCGTCTCCAAACGCGACGAAACGTCGTGAAATCGCAAAATAAAGCGTTTCTGAACGGTAGATGCTCATGTCTTTGATGAGAATTTCCAACACCTCCAATCGTCTCCAAACACTATGAAACGATGTAAAATCGCAGAATAGGTCGTTCCTGAAGGGTAGAAGCTTATAAGATTAATCAAAAATGCAACTCTCCAATCGCCTCCAAACGCGACGAAACGTCGTCAAATCGCAGATCGTTTTTATTTTATTTATTTATTTATTTATTTAAACATACTGCGGACAAGAACAAGAATACATGACTTTGTTGCAAACAAAAGAACACTATCATTCTTACGATAAAAGAGGCATCACGTCTGTGCAACAACAAGATTACAACATATGGGAACGCTAGACACCAACAAGATAATTTTCCAGTGACGTAGCAAAAAAAAAAAGAAAGAAAAGACGAACATGAGAACGCTAAAAGAGGCATCACGTCTGTGAAACAACATTATGACATTTTGGGACACTAGACACCAAAAAGATAATTTTCCAGTGACGTAACGAAATTTTCAGCGGTAAAAATCTCCTGAGGCAGTGAATTCCAATCTGTGACTGTTCTAGGAAAGTAACTATGTTTGTAGGCATTAGTTCGTGCAAATATGGGCGCCAATGATCGGTCATGTCTACGACGGGTTGTCCTAGCAGTAGCTGGTTGGACACAACATGGTACATTTATTGTAATTTTTCCAGACATAATTTTATGTAAAAACGTTAAACGGCTCAACTTTCTTCTTGTTTCTAACAAAGGAATCTTGTGTAACTGCATTAGTGAACTAGGTGAGTCGAGTCTTCTATACTTGTTAAAAATAAATCTGATCGCCTTACGTTGAACTTTTTCAAGAAGCATAATGTCCTTTTTTGTAAAAGGATCCCATATGACTGCAGCATATTCGAGCTTAGATAAAATGAAAGTTTTATATGCCAAAAGCTTTACGCTTGAGGGAGCATGTTTTAATTTTCTTTTTAAAAACCATAATTTACGGATCGCTTTTGTGCAAATGTCTGTTATGTGTGGTGTCCAAGTAAGGTTGCAGCTGAGAGTAATGCCTAAATATTTATATTTATCTACTTGTAACACTGGACAGTCATGAAGAATATAGGGGAAGATGACCGGCTGTTTCTTCCTCGTAATGCGTAGCAGAACAGTTTTCTCGGAATTCAGCACCATATCCCACCTACTACACCAATCATCTATTGCCATTAGCGCTGTCTGTAAAATGTTTTGATCAGCCGTAGAGGATATATTTTTGAACAAAATACAGTCGTCCGCAAATAATCTAATGCCTACATCCTGGGGTACAACATCGACCAAGTCATTCACATAGATTAGAAATAATAGTGGACCCAGGACACTTCCTTGGGGAACACCAGAACTGACATGGAGCACCGCTGACTCAGAGTTTTTTATTGCAACAAACTGCACACGATTAGAAAGGTAAGCAGCTATCCACTGGATAATGAACCTTGGTAGCCCTATTTGCTGCAGTTTGTACAACAACTTCCCATGAGGCACTTTATCAAATGCCTTGCTGAAATCTAAGAACAGTACATCGACTTGTCCTGCAAGATCCAAAACGCATGAAAAATCATGAACGGTTGTGATAAGCTGTGTAATCGTGGATAATCCTTTACGGAAACCATGTTGATGGCATGTGAGTATTTTTTTGTTTGCTAAAAAATTGTTTATATATTTAGCTACTACATGTTCAAGCAGTTTACAGCAGGAACAGGTAATAGAAACTGGCCTGTAGTTCGAAACCAGTAACCGGTCACCTTTTTTGTGTATAGGTACAACCCTTGCTTTAAGCCAATCAGTCGGAACCTTACCAGTAGTAATAGACTGGCTGAAGAGGTTAGCTAATGGTTGTGATAATTGCTCAGCGTAACGTCTAAGAAAAGTATTCGGAATTCCATCAGGCCCTACAAATTTTTTATTGCTCAAATTAAGCAGCATGTTCATTATACCCTCACACGTTATTACTAAATCACACTCCGAGTCAGTAAAGCGTCCAGTAGGCCCTTCTCCATCGGACTCAGAGAAAACCGATTGAAAATAACTATTAAATGTATCACAGATAGCCCTGGGTTCTGTTATAAGGTCATTGTTCACTTTTATTTTGTCAATTTCTTCATTTCTTTCACTTAAATGACGCCAGAATTTTTTAGTTTCAGATTTAACGAATTCAGCGAGCCGATTATTAAAAAAGTTTTGCCTGGCTGCATTCAAATTCGTTGAGAGCTTTTCTTTAAGTTCAACAAACTCAGGTAAATGGGTTTTATGGTTTTTCCTAAGTCTTTTAATCCTACGCTTCAAATGTATTATCTCACGATTAATCCACGGGTTTGCACGCTCCCTGCGAATTTTCTGAAGAGGGATATAACTTTCAATACAGTATTTGATTACCGCAGAGAACCGCTACCATGATGCCTCAACATTTTCTATATTAGTGTCAAGGTGCCTGTCCAGGTAATCAATGATAGCAACATCATCTGCCTTCTCAAAGTCCCTTACGAGGGCGTTCTTGGGAGGACCACTTTTATGGCAACGGGAAACAGACCACGAGAACGATAGTAATCGATGATCTGATATACCGGATTCCACTGTCACAGTTGCTTCATTAAATCTTTCAGAAGTAAACAACAAGTCCAACATTGTACTATCCAGAGTTGGGCTTTTTACTTGCTGCTCTAAGTTATGAGTGAACATAAGGTCTAATATTGAATCGCAAGAGGGTGAAACACCGTAAGCAAAAGAGTTCCACTTAAAGTTTGGTAAATTAAAGTCTCCTGTTACAATTATGTCTCTTCCACTTACTTTGAGTAGATAATCATAAAGGCTTGACATAAAGGAATCCGGGGCATCAGGAGCACGATAAACAGCACAAAGAAAAAACGAAATACCATGCGACGAAACTTTTAAAAGTAAACTTTCATGTGCATCAATTTGCTCCTCGAGATACACATTAATGGAATCCTTTGTTATAACGGCAAGACCACCACCCCTGGTGCCTCTGTCACGTCTGCATATATTATACCCGGGCGGGACAACTTCATCGTCACGAATACCATCATGTAACCAGGTTTCTGTAATGACTGTGATGTGCGGATCATACATTTCTAAAGGCTAGAAGCTTATACGTTTAATCAAAAATACAACCATGTCGAATCGTCTCCAAACGCGACGAAACGTCGTGAAATCGCAAAATACAGCGTTTCTGAACGGTAGATGCTCATATCTTTGATGAGAATTTCCACCACCTCCAATCGTCTCCAAACACTATGAAACGTCGTCTAATCGCAGAATAGGTCGTTTCTGATGGCTAGAAGCTTATACGTTTAATCAAAATTACAACCATCTCCAATCGTCTCCAAACGCGACGAAACGTCGTGAAATCGCAAAATAAAGCGTTTTTGAAAGGTAGAAGCTCATATCTTTGAAGAGAATTTCCACCACCTCCCATCGTCTCCAAACACTATAAAACGACGTAAAATCGCAGAATAGGTCGTTCCTGAAGGATAGAAGCTTATATCTTTAATTAAAAATGCAACATTCTCCAATCGTCTCCAAACGCTACGAAACGTCCTCAAATCGCAGAATAGATCGTTTCTGAAGGCTAGGAGCTTATACGTTTAATCAAAAATACAACCATTTGCAATCGTCTCCAAACGCGACGAAACGTCGTGAAATCGCAAAATAAAGCGTTTTTGAAAGGT
>NW_023614159.1:0-60001 GCF_013339695.2 Rhipicephalus sanguineus | reverse complement strand
GATTGGGCCAGTATGTGATTCATGATCGACTTTGTGCTTGCTGTAGTGCAAAGTTGAAAAAGACTGCGCCTACAGAACATGAAAGGAGAGCTTCAGGAGAACTTCCAGCCCATTAGAGTAACCTATTGGTGTATCTGCGCCAACAGTATTCAAGACAATCACCTCGAGCATATGAGTCGGTCGACCGTGAGAAAAAAAGGGGAAAAAGAAGAAAGAGAAAGAAGAAATGCAATTATGATAGATAAGTGCCTTTTTAGCGGGATAGACGGCAGATCTAGAGTATTACACAACACGTCAGTCGTATATGTTCTAAGCCAAAGAGAGCAACGGGGGTATAGGGGTTCCTCCTTTGAGGGAGCAAGTGCATTGCCACTCCCATTACTCTCCTAAAAGGAGCAACGGCAAGGGGACGAACCGTTGCTCTCCTTTCAGTTGCTCCATCAGGGGCCCAATGGTTAGTCTCCCACTTGCTCCTTGAGGACCATCGTTACTCTTCCTGATGCTCCTCAAGGGAGCAACGGATGCTCCTTCCCGTTACTCCTAATTTCTTCTGGGGCCAAAAAATTCTTTTTTGATTGACCTATAGAGCATATTGAGGTTTATACAGATATTTTGTGTGGCACAAACGATATACAGACATCTCACTCAGAAATAAGTTTCAGAGAAATTTGCAGCAAAACACACAGGATTCGAACTCGTGACCCCTTAATCTCCATGCGCGTACCTAACCAGTAAGCCACCACACGCTACGGCCCCGTTTGAAAGGAAACGGGGTTATGTATGTACGTCGGGTCGTTGCGCGTTCTGACACGTTAAGGAAATGAGCATAGGCGTGCAGAACCATTGGTGATGTTCAAAAGAGAATCGAAAGTAACAGTGTAAACATCTGAAAACGTCAGGGTAATCAGTCTCTCGCGAAAACACAGGCTTGCCAGAGCTCCATTTGCGTAGCTAAAAGGCCAGCAATTTCTCTTTTTTTTTTTTGCCCGGAGGTGTGTTTTCTTCTTATTATCATTATTAATAAATATCAATATTATTTTTTTTTCGGTAGAGTCACCTCCCTTTGAAAAGACAACACAGCTTGAGCTGATAACGTCCATTTGCTCTGAGATTAAACACAAAGTCAAACTGCCGGACCCGATTGCGATAGCTGCCCTCCAGCAAAATCAGCAAGTGACAAGGTAGAGATGAGGGGGGAGGGGCCAGCGGCATTAGCTCGCTGTCAGTCTTCTGCGCATCGCGATTAAAAGTGTTCGTTGCGCGATCTCTGCTGCAACCCTGCAGTCGGGGCTTTTGCTGATTTGTACTGGAGACGGCCGTTCAGCAAAAAACCGCAAATGTAAAGTCTATCAACTGTGTACTTCTCTCAACCGCTTCTTTTGTCGTGAAGTATATACGGAGTCTCGCGAAGCTTCGCATTTATTGCCACATTCTCAGGCTATATATTTATGCCAAGTGTTATACGCAAACACACCAGTTAGCTTGCGACGACAGCAGCTTCAGGTGCTGGCGTTCTAGTGCAACCATGCCTTTTATTAGGAACGTTTAGCTTGTATTAGGGGCTTTTAGCTTACGTTACCGTGTTACGAGTTGCCGGAAGGAATCTGTGCATGCGTGGGCCTTTACGGAACGTGAACTACTCGCCGGATTGGCTTTACATGTATACGGCCCTATACTCGCAAATCCACCTTCGTTCGCGGCTACTCGCGATACCCGCTTTACCGAGGCTCCAGCCGCCGAGTTAAAATAAGCCGAAGTGCAAGCGCCAATTGCGATCACCTTGTTGACCTTGTTCAGCGGCTAAAGTCACTAGAGTGAGTTGAAATAGAATACCGAAGCTGTAAGCACGTGAGAAGCCTGACATAAATACCCCGACAGGCTGAATAGGTGGCGCCATCTAGCGGGAACAAGATGAACCAGGCAAGCAAAATATTGTTATTGCGGAAACATCGTGCGTTCTACTTCTGGTGTAAATGCCTTGCCGCGGCATAATTACGAATGAGTTATCTTTTCAATCGTTTTTTCCTCAAAAACACTAGGCGAAAACAAACGTGCCCATACTCTGGTTGCACGAAGCGTCACAAGATGGCGACACCATCGTCGGATAACTCTGTATTCTACACCCCTTTGCGTATACCGGGATACTGTACACGCTAAAAACCCTCGTGATTTTGCCGCAGCGGTGATACAAACTTATTTAAATTAAGTGTAATTGAAGTGCAGTTATCATCACCATTTCATGGTTTATTCAAACGTAAGGTATCCGTTTACGTACTTACGTAAACGTTTACATACGGGGAGCTAAAACTTTTCCAAAACATGTGTTCCGGTAACACGGTAAGGTTAAAAAGTATACGTACAAGCTAATGTCCCTATTAGCGTGCGTATCTCTCTGTTCAGTTTACAAAAAGTAGTTTCCTTACGCCAGCCCGCAAGGAAATGTGGCCTATGCATCGACCGATACAGGGCGCGTCCTGCAGGAGAGCAACGGTTGCGCGCCGAGAGCAAATGTTGCCGTTCGTCCTTCTGTTGCTCCCTTCCAACCTAACCCTAAACGGTTACTCCCCCAACTTGAGACATGTCAACCATCTTGTTCCAGTTGGTCTTTTTGGGGAGTAACAGTTGGTCTTTAGGACTAAAACTCGCAGTTACTCTCATTTTCCCATTTTTGGCTTAGAGTGTGGCACGGAACATCGCAAAACAACGGCCTATCACCCGCAAACAAATGGTTTGACTGAACGACTGAAGAAGACGATTGCAGACATGCTATCAATGTATGTAGCCATTGGCCACAAGAACTGGGACGGTATCCTGCCTTACGTCACTTTTGCGTATAATACTGCAATTCGAGAACGTACAGGTTTCACCCTTTTTCGCTTAGTCAACGGTCGAGAGGTTACCACAATCAGGGGCGTAGCCAGAAATTTTTTCGGGGGGGGGGGTTCAACCATACTTTATGTATGTTCTTGCGTGGGTTTGTATGTGCGCATGTATGTATACGCAAGCACAACTGAAAATATCGGGGGGGGGGGGGTTTGAACCCCCAACACCCCCCCCCTTGGCTACGCCCCTGACCACAATGCTCGACGCCATGCTCCTCCCCGACAACCCAGGAATGTTTTCCACGGATGCAGCGATGTTCGCTCAACGCGCCGAGGAGGCCCGTCAGCTCGCGCGACGCCGTATTCAGTGTCGCCAAACTGCAGACGCACGCCGCTACAATCTTCGTCACCGAGAAGTTACCTTCATCCTGGTGATGAAGTGTGGGTGTGGACCCCCATCAGACAGCGCGGCCGTTCAGAAAAGCTGCTGCGCCGCTACTTCGGCCCTTACAAGATTGTACGACGCCTCAGCGATGTTACTTATGAGGTTCTCCAGAAGGCACCTCGCGACGTTCCCGTCGTCTTCCACAAACTAAAGTCATCCATGTTTCTAGGCTGAAACCGTACTTTTCTCGCTGTGACTCGACTGTGCAGTGACATTGACTCCATTGACGACTTAACGTGTGTCCTCTTGTATTCTCTTTTTAGTTTTGTTCTTTCCTGTTATTTGACTCATTGTTTGATAGCAGCAGACTACGTTATTTTGTGTCGCGACACATTCATTTCGCTTGTATAGTATACTTCTCCATTTTCTCTTTTGCCCTCACATAAAGCATCGAGACGATGCTTCTTTGGGAGAGTGGGTAATGACACATACCATCCCGCTGTGGCACATACACGTTTTGGTGTGAGAAAGAAGAGAACGTTTTTGCTGCTCTGGTCCCGGGGCAGACGTCGACTCCTGGTTGTCTGTCTTCTTTCGGCCGCTACAATAAAATAATTGATTAGCCGCATTAAGATGCCACAAAAGTGTACTTGTGTTAAAATAAACCCTCGATAATCATCGAACATTGATATCGCAATACTTGAATGAATGAAAATTCAGATAAGAGGACCTTATCTGGAAGTTGTATGCTTAGTCCAAATTTCAATGCAATTAATTTTTCGGTAAATAATGGCATTCCGTAAAAAAAACACTTGAAAAGTAAGAATGGTCGATATAGTTTTTATTTTCCACAAGGCTCGCGTGATTGTTCCAAAACGTTAGTTTTCTTTCCACAGATGTTTTTCCGCTTTGGTTTGGCGGTTATCTTCTTCCATTGATGATTATACGCGAAATTCTCAGTAGAAGATAGCGCATAGAATATTTAGCAATTCCAACATTCATGAAAAAAAAAGATAAAAGATATGTGCGGACCTTTAACCACGCTTATTTTGAGTTTTATATGTTGTATGTACCAGTCTCCATTATGACTGTCTGCTACGCTGCGGTGGTGCTTAAAAAGCCCGAAGATATTGGCGTCAGTTCTAAGTAAGAGACTTGGCGTGAGCACGTGCGGCTTCAACACGTCCAACAGGTCTGTGCTGTAAATTGCTCGTGATCACGCCAATATACATCTGCTGTTCTGCCCAAGAGCGGGCACTGCTTATGCACGCCACGATTTTACGTTTTTTTTCGTTAAGCATCACCCTGCTTTGATTCATTTACATTAATTCAATAATTTACATTCCATAAAAAGATGAGCCGAACGAGTTCTTTACTCATGGAATCATTTCAATGTGAATAATTTCTGCTGTTGTTGTAACCATAATTTCATTTTTGCATCAAATACGGGATTTCCGTATGTAAACGCCCAATGTATACCTTGTGAGGTCTCAAAATTCTCGTGTAGACCTAGCAGTAGCAAAAAAGACAAAAAAAAATAAACCAGGCGTGATGTATCTTTATATCTTTGCTGTGGCCCTTGCTATCCTTGGAGCTTAAGTATTCGTTTTCTTTGCCTCTTTTTTTCACGAGGCTTTCTTTCTTATTGAGCTAGCAGACAGTCCTGTTGAAATCCTTTTGTAAAGCGAAGTCTACAAGCATTTTATTGTCATTGACGGGTTAGAGAGGGAGAGATTGCATCGAACATCCAAGAACGCAGGACGCGGACGCAGCAAAATAAAAAATAAAGAGGCAGAGTACAAAATGCACTGAGTACCAACTCATAGAAATGAGCGCTTTTTGTCTAGTCTGTCCCTTTTCTTGCTACGTTGGTGCGCTGTTCCACGCCGTTCTAAAAAACGATCGAGTCAAATACCCCCGAGTCGTCTGGCTTAGTAAGTGTCCCCAACTTCCATCGTTTTTCTTATCTCCCTTTTGAACAATCCTCTCAACAGTGTACTGCTTTAATATAATTGTTGGCGTGTAGCGCCCTATTCTTTCTATTATCCTCTCCCCTACACCTCTTGCCACATCGTGGGTCCTTGTAATCTTCCAGATAACTGTAGCTAATTTGGCTTAGGGATAGGTGTGTATAGTGGTGTTCAAGTGGACACAGCGTCTGCCAACAACGCGGGAGGTACTCTTTTTTTTTTTTTTTTAGCGCGAAAAAGGTACGCCGGCCTATTGTTCCATGTTCGGGCGCTCATTTCTCGAGAAGGTTGCTTTGTTTCGCATAAATTCCTGTGTCGGCGGCGGCGTCGCAAACATGTCGGCGGTTTTATACGCCCGTTTTGAACTGAATTTCGCGTTGATGTGGACGGATCCACTTCTTTGGGAGAAAATGACTAAAATGGCTTCGCTTGCCTTCAGGTAGCTTCGGCTACCGAGGATTACGGATAACTTGGCTTAGTTTTTGAGATCGCTTTCCATTTCGAACGTCCCTAGGCTTAAACAGAAGATCTGTGTAAATAAATCTGCCACATTAAAATTTTCCCTCTTGGTTCGTGGTTTATATTTCCTTACTTTTATTCTTACTAAAAAAGTAGTAATATGCTGCGTGCAGGGATACAGGCGAGCCTTCCCTTTTTTTTGTTTCTTTGCACTTCTTTGAATGCATTCACTCTGAGCTAGATGACGCCGCTGTCAGAGCTTGGGCACGTAAACGTGTCGCTATCCCGCTATAATAAAACGCGCTGTCCGCAACGGACGTTTGCGGCACGGTAACGCCATTACCTTGAACTCCGCTACCACGTTAACGGTAAACTATAACTGTCTGCTGTGTGCGTGCGTGCGGCTATCGCTTTCGCGTTCAACTTTTCAAGACCAAGCCAAGGGTGCTCCGTAGCTTTTTTTCATTTAATACATTTCACCTTTATGCCAAAAAAGCCACCCCATGCTTAGTTATGGGTTGCAGAAGGAAGCATCTTTCCTGGCCTCAAGCCACTAATACTGACTCGCCGTTGGTGAAAACAAATATTCTGGTGGCTTTTGTTCACTGAAACTGTAAAGAACAAGCGGAGAGGGTTGATTACGACAGAAGGCAAGAAAATTATGAAGCAGAAAACCTCCGCCTAAGGTCGAAATACAAGAACAAATCGCGGGATAACATATTGCCGTTTAACTTCATGAACCATACTCGATTAAACGTGATCAGCTATTGTCTTAAACAACTTCGACAACGGCGACGCACCAGCCTGTAGCGCCGTTTCGGTTGTAAGCGGAAATTCGCCATTGAGACAAGCACTGAATACACGCGTATTTTTTCGAACAGCACCTCTAGCGGAGACGTATGAGCGCCTCCAGTATGACGTATCTTCGTGTGTTAATCATTTAGATCTGTTTCATCGCGCACGTCAACTCGACTTATATTCCTAATATCGAAGTTTATTGCTACCGAAGATCAGCCTCTGTAAGTGCTAGTTAAAAGCTTTTGCTACATGATGATGATAGTGGGGTTTTTTGGCGCAAGGGCCATGGGTGGCCAAGAGAGCCATGTCTTTTATGTGGTGTTAGCGATGACCAGTGATTACGATGATAGGGTGTATTGTGGCTGTATAGAGGCCTAAAATGACGCGCTATAAAGAAGCGTAAAAGATGTGTATACAGTATAAAATTATGGCAGCGACAAGTGGTGTGATCTATGGGTGTGGGATGAAGGACGAGTGAGCATGGTATCTACATGTGAGAGGCGGGAAAACAGCACGAATGCTTCCTCAAGGCCTTTGAGCCCAAAGGCCGGGAGGCAGGTGCTTCCTTTGATAGAAACCGCAGCAACAGCCTCAATCATGAGACCGCGCTACGGAGCGCCTGGAAAAATAACGTTGAAATTAGGTACATCTTTCAGAAATTCAAAGAGGGACTGGTATTTAAAAAGGGGTTCTCTGCCAATGAACATAACAGGATGGAGTGGGAACTGCACGTATGCCGATGAAAAATGCTTTTTCTGAGAGCGTCTAGTTCCGTGCATTGTAGTAGGGTGTGAAGTACAGTTAAGGGATCGCCACAGTAGTCGCACAAAGGTGGATCGCCACCGGACAGAAGGTATGAAAGTGTACTGTACACTGTAAACAAAAACTAGCCCAGATGGGAGCTTTTCCAGCATATGAGCCCCTAAACCCCCATGCCCCAATCATTTACTCCGTGGTAGCGGAGTGAAGTCGCCATATGTCGTCGTAAAACGCCCCTTGCTTAATGAGGGAGTCTGTGAACGACATGACCTTGTTAAACTCCCCAAGGAGTTTTAGATCACGTGGTCAGAAACTCTCTAGGGAGGTTTAAAAACCATTTTTGCTCGTGACGTGCGTGTGTGAATGTGCGTGTGTGTACGAGCATCTGTTTAGCACGCCGGTGTGAAGCTCCAGTGCCTTGTGTGGGTCGCCGTGTGAGCATTTGTCGACAGACAACGAAATTATCAGTGCAGCGAGGTTTGCAACGGCCGGTTTGTGTAGACGTGTATAGGACTATTTCTCCACTGAACCGTTTGGCAGAGACAAGTTCAACTCGCGCCAGCGTCCGACCGGGAACTAGAGCACTGCACGGGCTCGGCCTACCCGAAAACCCGGGCCCGGCCCGGCCCGTGGGCCGGGCCGGGCCGGGTAAAGTAGTTTTCACGGCGGGCCCGGGCCGGGCTCGGGCCTGAAGCTCCGGGCTTAGGGCCGGGCCCGGGTTTGAGGTGGCGGGCTCGTGTCGGGCCGCGCTTGGACTTTGCACCATTCTTAAAGGGTCACTAAAGTGAAACACTGAATTTGTTTAGACCGATAAAGTGTACTCTCAGAACCCGAACGTCATTAATTTCACCATCAATGAGTTTATTAATAAAGGAGAAAATCAAGGTCAAAGTTCCATTTTCAAATTTCGCGCTGAAATCTCCGAACGTGACGTCACGGATTTCAAACTGTATTCGTCGTATTTTGGGAACATGGCTCAACGAAATTTCCAGAAATTTGGTATGTTAAGTGTTATGACCCCCTCAGAGGTCAATGTACTTCATTTTTACCCACTATAAACTACGTAGGGCCCAGTAGATGCCGTCAGAATATATGACGTCACGGAGTTTGCTGCGTGAATTTCAAGTTGGCGTCGTTACCTGCATTTTCATGGGAGTTTTCTCTCTTACCAAGAGTCTTGTCGCGGCGAGCGTGGTGCTTTTGGAATGGTAAAAGAGTAATTTACTGATAATAGAAAAATCGTTGTTCTCTTTAATATGCCTTGTTCCGCATACGCTGTGCATGCATATATGTCCCACATTTTATCTCGAAAACACGCTTTTTTATGTGGGGTAAGCTCTTTGGAGAAGTTTTATGATGGATAAGTACTGAACTTCTTTTGCTTCTTGCATATGAGCTACTTGATTTATCTGAAACGGGCGACCTAAAAGTAAATAGACCAGGCACTTATATGTAACATATCGCGATTCCGTGCTTTATTTGCTTTCGTTATTATTTATTTCCCAAATGTACTCTATCGCTATAATCGCAGTAATAAATGTAATATAATAAAATCAGAGCTCCAAAGCGGGGATACATTGTTGAATGTACAACCCCCCTCTAAAACAATAAGACTGCACGGAGTTTTGATACATAGAATCCCTATAAAGGCACATTGTTTTTCCGTGACTCTGTGACGGCTCCCAGTGGTCATCAGGCGCGAGATGGACATGCACAGCCTGCTTTGTGTGCCCACATTGTTAACGTCTGAGCTTTCGTCTTGTTCCGCCATATCAGGGTTCTCAAACTCACCTCAGCTAACGGGCCGCATTCGCGAAAATTAACCCCTGCAAAAGGCTAGGGCAATGACGAAGGTAGGAGGGTGGGAGGGGGGAACAGGTTGTTTTAAAACTACCGTTATTTCACAGCAGACCTTTCCCATATCTCATACACGGGATCATTTCTGAAGGGAATTTGGCGGCAGGATTCCAACAACATATTGCTGCAAAATAGTGCGGAACGGAGCAACTTGTAGCGCGCCAGACTCTATCGAAGAAGAGGAAACCGATGGTCATCGAGGGCACGTGCACGTGGCCGGCGCAGCAGTTCGCCTTTAGTATTGCCATTAACGGACGTCTCCGTTTCACGTCTGGGCAACCAGTCATTTCGTATCACCCATAGTGACTAAAATCTGGACGCCGATTCTGAAATATAGCTTTAGTTTCACGGTTATGTATCAACACACGGTGACCACAGGGGGTGCCTCACGAAAAATATGCTTTGGATCTGTCATGCCTGTGTATCTCAGGAACATACTTATAAAAAAAATGGGATGAAGACAGTCATGTGCGGGCGGAGAGCCGCTAGCGAGAGGTTCGCGAGCCGCGTGTTTGAGGCCCTATATAGTGCGCTATATAGTGCGAGATCTACATGATACTGCCGCAAAAGCGTTGGAATGTGCAGGAATAGAACAGGTCCATTAAACAAGGTGTGGGGTGAAGTATATTCGCTTGACGAAATATCTGGCTTGAAAAAGGATAATGACAGATTCCGTGCCGGGTGATGTCCCCTTACCTCGAACCATATGCATCCAATGAGTAAGCTTCGAGAAGCTTAGTCGCGCATCTATTACCAAACTCGAGCGAACCCCGAAAATATATCGAAATTGCTTCGTCCACTTCCTGCCAGTCCTAACCGCGTAGTCCAATGGCCAGCTTCTACCGATACAACATAGCTGGGAAGGCATAAACCATTATAATATGGATAAAACGAGCACGGTGGAAACCGTGCATAACATACACTGCTGAAAACTACAAGGAGAAGCCCTCAAAGAGGAGTTTTATAAACGACATTGAAGAGCGGCACGACGTTCGGGAACGAGAGAAGTGAAGGGATGAGCTGGACAGCTATGGTCATTCTGCAGAGGTCCACAAAGACATCCTAGATTTGCTCCAGGGGTGGAAGCTAAGAACAACGACTGCCGACGCCTTCGAAATTGGCAAGGCAGATGTGGTGCGCCCGTCCGGCTAGCGCGAGCAGTGCAAGAAGCTTTAGCGCGGCAGGATATGTGATGCAACAGCGCATGGCGTGCTTAAATCGGGAATCTCTTGATACTTTGATTTTTCGCACAATATGTGAAGAAGTAAACTGTAAACTATGCCATGAGAAACTTACAGTCTGTATATACTAGCAGTGGTATGGTGTATGAAAATAGTGCTATGACAAATAGTTTTTTCTTCCTTTCGGTTGATTATACGCATACACGTGGTGCACGCGGTTCCATACCTTTGCCCAGATTAGTGTATTTACAACAAAGGTCACAAATTTGTTTTTCCCCCTGTTTCTCTTGCTCTGGCAAGGTGCTACAATGGTGAAGACGGGTACTATACATATCGAGAAGGGTGCATGGTTGGCTTTGTGGCTAGAGCATGCTATAAATTACAATAGGTTATAAAGTGCAATAAAAAGTGCAATAAAATGAAGTGAGCGTTTTGTTCTCTGCCAAGCCAATCTAGAGCACGTGCTCTGGCGATGCTCCGTGTTACGCGGCGGCGAAGCCATCGCGCTGTCCAAATGGGAGGCTGCTATTATATACCAGCTCCGCGCAGAAGAGCAGCTATATGGGCAGGCCAACGGGCCCGCGACGAAGCAGAGAGACTTGGTCTTTCTGTTCCGATGTCGGAGCGGCCCGCAACGTGCTAGAGCGCGTTCCGATGGGCCATAATAAAGTTTATCCATCCATCAATCCATCCTTTGTTGTTATTGCGCTCCCTATCGAAACTAAACTCGTGCTGCAAATCACTTCTTGCTACAATGTCTGCTACAAAACACCCTTCATGATCCCCAGTGTATATGCAGAACAAATAGGTACAGTATACCACTGCCGAACAAACATTCATTGTATTCATAGTATGTCCGCTCAACTGTTTGCACCGTGAGCCCCTTTTTACAAGAAATTACCGTAACTATGTTAAAGTATAATTGTTAGCAAAACATGCGCCAACAAAGCTTAGATATTTGCCACTTAAAACACCCTGCTGTCGATTCCATGTTCGGGCATCACCACCTAGATTACTGGGTCGGGCCTCAGTCGGGCCTGATCTGTGGTCGGGCCGGGCCGGGCCGGGTAGGCGAAATCTTTTCTCGGGTTCGGGCCGGGCCCGGGTCTTATTTTGAGTCACCGGGCCGGGTTCGGGCGGGTAAATTTGAACGAGGTCCGGGCCCGGGCCGGGCCCGGGCCGAAAATTACGGCCCGTGCAGTGCTCTACCGGGAACACATCGAGCTGGCTGTCCCGTGTTTATTCTCCCGTCAAGCGGCAATGCCCATGCACACGAGTGCAAGCCTCCGACACGCCACGGACACCTCGCTTCAACGTGCCGAGTTACGAAGAAGTGCGAAGAACAATTTCATCGGTAACAAAAGTAAGCTGTTGCGATCGTCAGCGGGTTGTTTTCTGGGTTTCACCGGCTAAAACTTCGAAGCATTACACTGTAAGCAAAAAAAGCCGAGATGGGAGTAAATGGACTTGTCCTCTAGCGCACGCCCCGATGGGGGTTTATATAACCAGTCCAGGGGAGTAAAAAATTTACCCCCTTAAGGACGGAGGTTTTGGATGGACTGATGGGAGTATTTGTTTACATCCATAGGGGAGCTTTTCCAGGTAAGTATGGGAGTAAATTTTTATAACCATCGAAAAAAAAAATGCTTTTCGCTGTCGCACCATGCACCAAAGAATCTTCAATTAAATTAGCATCGAAACACGCAAACTCGATCACACGTACACAAACATGCACACAACATTCGCAAAGTAATACAACACTCACACTGACAACCGCTCGCCACCCGCGCTTCACAACCAAACTTTGGTCACCGAGTATATATAGTCACCACATCTTGACCTCCAATGTAGCTCGGATGAGACACTCCTTTTCCGCGTAATTATGCACCAAACATTCATGGCGAACGTGCATATTTGTGGTGGGCTTATAGATACTACTGAGGTACACCGTCTTTTACTATAAACCCGCCTAACATTCAACGCCACGTATACCGCGTTGTTGCCGACGGCGTCGCTAGGCCTCTCGCAGGAGTACGGCACGGCTATACGACGAACGACGGCTCGCGATCACAAAATGCTTGCTGCTGTGCAGTTTTCGTCGCCGTTATTTTACACACAATAAAAAAACAGGTGTCCGCTATCCGCGTTAAGCTACGGAAAGATGCACTTACAACGAACGAGACGGCTCGTAGTCGCGGTTCCTGTTGCTCGCAGTGCAGCGGCGGCCGCATGTTGGTTCAATCTATCTCGTATCGGCGCTCGCCTTCTCACTATACGTTTGACAACGGTGGTTGCATGACGCAAAGAGACAATTTAAACTTACTCATTCGAGCAGCTTTTTTTTCTGTGAAACATATTCTTTGCTTCACCGGTGGCCGGTGCGAGCTCGCCATGGCGACCGGTGTGGCTGTGCGAGTTCGCTACGCGCCGCCGGCTTGGTACCGACGACGTAGCGAAGCCTTCTTACCGCTTAGAAGTTGCAGCCGGTGAAACATCGGTTCGGTGACACTCCGAGAAGCAAGCGTTGCCGGTGGTCGGGGCGAGCGCGTCGCCGGCGCAGCTCTCACACCGGCCGCCGGCCGGCTTGATGCCGACGACGTAGCGAAGCCTACTTCTTACTGCTTCGAAGTTTTAGCCGGTGAAACTCCAGAAACAACCCACTGACGATCGCAACAGCTTACTTTTGTTACCGATGAAATTATTCTTCGCAGTTCTTCGTAACTCGGCACGTTGAAGCGAGGTATCCGTGGCGTGTCGGAGGCTTGCACTCGTGTGCATGGGCATTGCCGCTTGACGGGAGAATAAACACAGGACAGCCAGCTCGATGTGTTCGCGGTCGGACGCTGGCGCGAGTTGAACTTGTCTCTGACCAGAACGGTTCAGTGGAGAAAATAGTCCTACACGTCTACACAAACCAACCGGCCGTTGCAAATCCTCGCTCCAAATCGTCGCTGCAAACAGATGCCCGTACACACACGCACATTCACACACGCACGCACATCACGACCCAAAATGGTTTCTAAAACTCCCATAGGGAGTTTCTGACCACGTGACACGCACGTCACGACCAAAAATACTTTTTTAAACCTCCCGTAGGGAGTTTCTAACCACGTGATCTAAAACTCCGTGGGGAGTTTAACAAGGTCATGTCGTTCATAAACTCCCTCATTAAGCAAGGGGCGTTTTACGACGACATGTGCCGACTTCACCCCGCTACCACGGAGTAAATGATTGGGGCATGGGGGTTTTAGGGGCTCATATGCTGGAAAAGCTCCCATCTCGGCTAATTTTCGTTTACAGTGTAGGAAGTATAGGCTTCGCTACGTCGTCGGCATCAAGCCGGCCGGCGGCCGATGTGAGAGCTGCGCCGGCGACGCGCTCGCCCCGACCGCCGGCAACGCTTCCTTCTCGGAGTGTCACCGAACCGATGTTTCACCGGCTGCAACTTCTAAGTGGTAAGAAGGCTTCGCTACGTCGTCGGTACCGAGCCGGCGGCGTAGCGAACTGGCACCGCCACACCGGTCGCCGTGGTGAGTTCTACGAGCTCGCACCGGCCACCGGTGATGCAAAGAATATACCTTGAGTGTGATTATTTCTTTTTCTTTTTCCATGAAGGACACGTGCGAGAGTACGCTGCGTGTCCGCCATCGCAGTTTTCACAATGGGGAGTTTCAGCACAGTTGTCACTAGGGTGTTCGTCGAGCTGCACTTGGCACAGTTTTGACGGCCACTGCAGCTCTGGGAGCCGTGACCGAAGCGCTGGCACTTGAAGCAACGCCGCGGGTTCGGTATGTACGGTCTGACGGTATGTACGGTCTGGTTTCAGGTATCCTGTTTCGATACGTTCTGGTAGTGTGCTCGTGCCAAAAGTGAGGATTAGGTGCTTTGTGAGGATTTCTTTATTATCGCACCTGATTTTGATCCGCTGTACATTTATCACGTGCTGTTCACTCCAGCCTTCGAGGAGCTCAGTTTCTGTCAGGTCGAGTAGGTCTTGGTCGGACACTACACCTCGGGAGCTGTTTAGGGAACGGTGCGGTGTGACAGAAAGAGGTGTCGTTCCAAAAGAGACGAGTTTGGAGCGATTTTCGAACTGTGTCTTGTTTTGAATTTCAAGGAGAAGGTCACCACTAGCCATTCTTGTCACCTTATAACTTGACAAGTGTATCGGTCAGGCATCTTGAGACAATAAAAGGAGAAATCGTTCTTGCGTTCTTTCAAGGTTTTTGTAGTGGATTATGTGGAATCGTGGGAAAATTTCTTTTGGTTTCTGAAAAAAGGTGTCTTCGGTGCGCCCTCTCTTTGTGAGAGGAGGACGATCATGCAGTCGGGGGAAGGAAGCGGAAGCCATAAATTATGTATCAATTCGGCAGCTATGCAAGCCGCCCACCATGGAGCCCGACATGGGGACGCGACAGCACTTAGATGTATATAAGGCATGCCAACCTCAGCTGTACACAGCCACTATAACCAAGTATGATGTGCCCAAGAGAGGACACACGCACAAGGTTAACCCTCGCCGCCAGGAAAACGGAAGTAAATAGAAGTGAGGAGAAGACAGGAAGGATGAAAGTGGGAGAAAAGACAAAGATGTGAGGGGAGAGAGAGACAGGAAAAGGCGACTGCCGATTTTGCCTGGGTGGGTCAGCCCAAGGGTGCCTCTGTGTGAAGCCAGGGCCAAAGGGGTGTGTTGCCTCTGCCAGGGGGCCTCAAAAAGGACCAATCACCCGGGATCGGCTCAACCCCCAGGATCCCCTTTTCCCCGGACACGGCAATGCCACGCACGGCTCGGCGTGGGAGGGGGTCGAAACCCCCCCGTTAGCTCGGGTCCGTGGTGTCGCTACACACCAAACGCCTGCTTCCACAGACGCCCCTGCGGGGAAGCTTTTGCTACAGGCTTATTGTTGTACACAAAAGAAGAACGCAGGTCCTCAAGGACTACAGTGGAGGTACTAACGCGCCTTGCAGGAAAGGGGACAGTGCACGACACGCAGGTGGGGAGAATCCACCACTTGAACAAGAGAGCGCGCAAAAGGGGTGGGGGTGAGTATACTTGCAGTTCACGAATAAGAAAGGCCATTGTGCAGAAATTCTGCCGATTGTAGCACACATGAGAACATATGACCTCAAGTACTGCAGTGTAGATAACAACCAGTTCGTACGAACGCGCTTTTCAGGAAAGAGGACCAGGTACAAGACCCAGGGCGTGAGGTAGAGAAGACACCACGTAAAAAATGGAGTGTGCAAAACTGGTGAGGGGAGTGTATAAGTGAAGTTCGGGGTTTGAAATGCCATTGTGCAGAAATTCAGCATATTCTAGCAAACATGAGAACAAGACGTGACCCCAACAACTATTGTGTAGATCACGAGCAGTTTGTGCGAAGGCGCTTTCCAGGAAAGGGCGCATGGCATGAGGCCCAAGGGGGGAGAAGCCACCATGTCAACAATAGGGAGCGGAAAAGGGCTAGGGAAGAGAGTATAAGTGAAGTTACGGGTTAATACAGGCCATTGTGCACAAATTTTAGCACGCTCAGCGCGGGCCTATAAAGCCACGACCACTGGGCAGATTGCCACTCGACTCCCAGCCTGTGCAGCAGTATGTACTCTCGACTGGTACGTTCCGTGCTTTTGAAACTGAGGCTGCGACGTAGATCCAAGCCGGTCTTGCCATGGACGGTGGTGATGATCATAAATTATGCCCGTCGCATCGGTGTGAGCAGTCGTGCCAACCTAGTATCTTTCGTCTGTGAAACAGTCGAGACCTGGACGGGTGTATTTCAACGCTACGACCCTGACGACGGTGGCTCGATCGCAGGTGTAAACCTACACGATGCGCTTGCAGAGTGTGGCTTCGACGCGTGCGGCACCTGGCTGAGGTACTTGCGGGTCGTTTACGAGCACGACGGCAGCTTGACACTTGATGGATTTGTCAAAGCGTGTGCTATGACAGCAAGTCGCAATCGTTGAGCAGCACCGCAGTCCTTCCTCAAAGGCCCCT
Source organism: Rhipicephalus sanguineus (assembly GCF_013339695.2). Lineage (NCBI taxonomy): Eukaryota > Metazoa > Arthropoda > Arachnida > Ixodida > Ixodidae > Rhipicephalus > Rhipicephalus sanguineus. The sequence goes on along the minus strand of NW_023614159.1, from coordinate 43,772 downwards.
CATAAATCATTTCTAAAACTATTATTGCTCTGAGCTAACGCACCCAAGTGCCTCTAAAAGGAAGGGAGGCTGGAAGGGGGGACAAGAGAGAGAGAAAAGGGGGGGTGGAGTCGATGTAAAGTGTAAATGGTCATTGTGCGCCAGTCATGGACAGCCAGCACGGGCGTATAAAACGACGACGACTAGCACGATTGTCCTTTGACTCACTGATCACCAAGAAGAAGAGCATGGATTCTCGCCTCGTGGACGAGTTGCTCCGGCACCTAGGGCTACAGCGAGGACAGCCACCGATTATGCCAAAGACAGCAGCGCTGGTACTCGAGTGCTGCACGATCAGGGGGGCCTCCGACTGCGCTGACCTGCTCGATATGGCATGCCAAGCTGTTGAGGATTGGTCGGGAGTGTCCAGGCAGTTCGACCTTGAGCAACTCGCCTGTATGCCTGGCAGGCATCTCCAGACAGCTCTGACTTACTGCGGTTACCGCGTCAGTGGAGAGTTTCTGAGGCTGCTGTGAGCTATATATTCGCTCATTGGGTGGGTTACCTTCGCCGCCTTCATTACAGCTTGCTCTGTGCTTGCAAGCAGTTGCGAGAGAAGAAGCGTCACCTCTTCACCGAAGATCTTCTCAAAGGGCCCTTTTCAGGAACACCCAATATCTGCATTGGCTGAGCTCACCCACAGTGATCCCTGTTCCGTAGCCTCATAATATTTTCCTTGAAGTGCAATTAGCTTTACTGAAATTGGTTAGTCAGTTCTCTGACACATATATCAAGGCATAGTTCAGTTCGAAAGAAAGTCAAAGTATTTGTGTAGCTGTCCTCATTCGCAGTAGTTTAACGCGCTGGCTGGTCGTGTTTATAGCACCTTTTTTTATTTTCATACCGGATTTAACGTTGGTGCACGTTTAGTGTCACAAATATGCGCCCGCCGCACTGTGAGGCTACGCTACTACACTCACAGCGGCAAGAGAGTGCTAGCAACTCTCTTTGCGAGAGTAAACGCTTGTCCCATATTTCACTCCCTTTTCAGGAGAGCTGGGAACTCTCTGCTGCACAGAGTAGGCATGCTCTCTCGACAGAGTTCTGGTACTCTGGCTGAACCAGAGTGAACAAGCTCCCTCGCCAGAGTAAAGTCACGCTTTTGAAATGGAGTACATAGACTCTCGGCTGGAATTGCGCTACCCCTCGCAGAGTTTACAATGCTGGTTGGGCTAGAGTGCATGAACTCCCTCCAAGAGTAGAATCACTCTTGCTGCTAGGACTAACGTTTAAAAAAAAGGGGAAAAAAGAAATCCTTCGTACGTTTTCTACAATATAACAGTGAACCTGGCTGAAATGCCTCAAGCTTACACACATACACAGAACTCACATCCGCACACTCATTCATACACAACACAGCAACACTGAACATATGCACTACTGGCGCTGCACAGAACCATACACCCGGTAACCGGTATATATATCCATGATGTCTGGCCCCCATTCCAGTGCCAGTGGCAACAGCTCTGCTGTGCGTATTTACACAGCAAATATACATGGAACACGTGTAAATATCTAATGATCTATTGTGATACTGTTGGCACATTGATCTTTTACTATAAACAGCATAATATTCAACACTGTTTTCATTCGCAAATTCCAAATATCAGCTGGGACTCTATGATATCGGCTCAATGCCGTACAGCCGCTCATGCCCAACTCTGAGAGTTGTAGTCACGCGCTTACAAATACACTTGCGGCGATCTTTTACCAGGGCTGGCTGATGAATACTTTACGACGTTACGATCTGGCGTCCGCTCGGACATGCGGTGCCGCGGCAGGCGCGGCACGTACATACGCCAGAAAATCAACGACGGTCAACATCACCACAATGCAAGCGCATCTCTGGCGATTCTCGCACTTTCGCTCAACCTCGGTTGCATTTTAATGCATTCAAAGCTTTCGACGATAAAATGCGCATTCTTCAACCTTCGTCAGCCACTTGCGCCGAGATCGGTCGCACTCAATATGACCCGTACGACTCCCAGCGAAGGTAGGCCTAGCGCACCTGCCGAGTCCGTGTGTACATGCTGTCGGCGCTTCTGGGTTTAGGTATACGCAATTCCGACGTGTAAAAATGAGTGTACAGTAGAGCTTTAGTATCGGTTAACCTGACTGAACCATTTTTTTCTGGTACGGTGTTCGTACAAGAAGCGATGGGCATCGTTACGACGCCGCTTCAGCAAACGCACCCGGCAGCCGCCGAAAGCCGCCGGGCGCACTCGCCGGCACTTCGCAGACACAGAGTTGTCAATTAGTACAACTTGTTGAACTAACATGATGTCATACTTTTCTTGCACGTTCAATTTGGTGTTTGGCGAACGGTATGTATGTAGTTGCACTTATCGATTCAGATGCAAATCAGTACATTGACACGGGCGCTGTGCGGGTGTATCGTCGAATAGCGCGAGGAAAATACGGTTATTGAATGTCATTCGTGGTCGTCAGCTGTTTTGTGTGTTATGAAGACGCGAATTTTATTTGAAAAGGAAGATCGCGTCTATCTTCAGTATGCGACCCGGTAAAGATCAAGTCGAGCGGTGAACTCTGTCTTGATAGTCTTTTTACGGCAGGAGTGCTGCGTTGGGGCGCGGCGTATAGTGTGGTAGAACTTGGCTTGAGAATCTTGATGTGGCAGGGTTCGATTCCTCCTGCCGGACGTTTTTTTTTTCTTTTTTTTTTCTCACGACTCTTCTTTTATTGCAATAATGCTTAGTGTCTACTTATTCCAGCGGCAATTAGTTTGTGTCGTAACTAAGTGGCGATGCGTTAGAATTTGCCGATGTTCGAGGCTTCGAAACATGCCTCTGTTGCGTTTCAGAAACCAAAGGTTTACGATCACACACACTTTCTTTTGTTATTACTGAAAGCTATCCTATTAACTTGCACAATAAAGTGACGTCTGTGGCGTCTACGCTCGGAGGATTATGGTTAAGAGACAGTTATATATCGCTGTGCGGCGTCGGCCAGAAAGCTAGCGCTAGTGTGTACTCCGTCTGCTTAGGAGCGAGTTTTGGTTCCCGACCCTGTTCACGCTACGTCGGGGAGGGAGTTCCGTGGATTGGGAACTCTATCTGAGTAGCAGAGAGTTCGCGGTCTCTTTTACTCTGCCTTCAAGGAAAGAGCGAGTTCCGCGGCTAACTCTCCACTACTCCCCCACGGCGTTAAAGAACTCTGGCGAGAGTAACACAGTCGCTCTACCCTCGCAGTACTCCCTCTACATCTGTGAGTGTATTGCAATTACAGTTCAGACAATATAGGTTAAAAAGTAATGAACAACAAGCGCAAGAGAACTAAGGTCCAACATTTTCCAGTGCGCGTGGAAGGTTTTCGGGAACATCTCCTGCTTTAACTCCGTAGTAATGGCGCACTGTCACCAAGAAGACTATTATGAATAGTGATAGTTGTATCTGAGTATCCGAATTCGCTACTAACCAGCCAGCGAACGGCATCGCTTTCAGTCATGGACAACATAGTTTCACTCATGGACAGCATCGTTTTCAGTCATGGACCACACCACAAATGTTATTTCAACGTGATAGCTTTATAGAGGTGGTTTCGCAAAATTCCGGGCGTGGGTATCGTTGATGTGAACGAAAAATCATTCTTTTTCAGCCGCTGTGCGTCTCTTCAGTTGTTAGTCGGCGATTGTGGTGTCCCGACTTCTTTCTTGTGTCCGTGTTTCGCACGCCCTGTCTTTTTAGAATGAAAAATCATCATCTTGTCCATGACCGACAAAATCGAGAAAAATGTAAAGACATACTTAATTGTCATTACCTGCGAAATCATCAACAATGTGAGTAGCCTCCCTAGGTTCTCGTATTTTCCTTACGGACGCGTAGTGGCTCCTTGGCTGATTCGCAAAAGGAGAATTATGGCGTAGTGGGCACTTAGCAATTGCACTGTTCTAGGATAGTGTGAAACGGCCAATGTTTCGCGCACAGTCGTTCATCTCCTCCCGCCACTGTTGATGCATGCACCCAGAACCGTTTTGTTTCTCAAACGTCCTTCGCTTTCCTCTCATGCGCTGGATTTTTCGAATGGAATACGGCTTTCTATAACCCGTTTCGAACGTGGGCCCCCTTCAAATTCCTGATGAGTATGAGGGACAAGGAAATATTGGACTGCAAGAGGCGGATGTTCATAATTAAACGTACGACACTAGTCCTAAATTACGTTTCAAGGGAGAGAAAAAGAGGAGTAAAGTAAGAAAAAATCCAAGGTGACAATTCACAACACCTAGTGTCAGCGATCCGGTCACAGCTCTACATGTATTGCCACAGTTTCCAAGTGAACAGGTCATTTTTTTGTCAAAAGTTTTCATCCACTGCAGGCATTCCGTGGTTCTCATTTATAGCTTTTCGATTTTGCGGTGAACCGGTAGACCGACATGCGCTTTTCATTTTAACTTAAAGACTGCTTTTAAAAGTATGCCTTACCAAAGGAATGGTTTGGCCGCGTGTGGTGTTTTGATAGAGACATGTATCCGATAGATTAGTATTGCGCTTCATGCATATAGAAGCGCAGCCATAGATATTATTACCGATCGCAGCCGATGCCTTTCGCCCAAGGGAGAGAGTGGAGCATAATATAAGTTTTTTTTAAACATAACGGAACACCACAGAATGTGCAACGAGTCATTCCATATAAGTATGTCACGTGTTTGACAATAACTTTACAACTTTCGATGAGCGTTGACTCTCCGTTTTGCGAGGTATACATTGTTTTATTAGTTGTAGCTGCAAGGACGACAACAGGAAGAAAATAATTACGAGTTACGTTGTAAAAAAGGAGTCGGCTAGAGTACACACGAGCGCTGAATCTGGCATTTCTTTAATATCCAGGTTTTACAACTCCTATAAAAACGTCGTCCGTCTCACGGGGCCCCCGGCACGTGCGCATTTTTCCAGTTTTAGATTACAATTTCTCCTCACAGATATTTATCGAGGTAGATGAAATTTTAATTGCAACAAAAGAAACCTAACAGTATTCGCTGCGTCTTAAAGCTACAGCTATGGCGCAGAACACAGGCCAAAAATTATCAGTGCGACGTCTACATTGATTATCACTATGATCACCTGTTAGGATTGTGTGAATACGAGATTTAATTTCAAACGAAAAAGCAAACGGAAGACGACTCTACAAGAATCCCGATAAAAGAGTACGGATACTACGGCGCGATCAGGTGAAGAAAATATGGAAGAAGTTTATTTCTTCTACTTTTTTATAAGGCCTACGTGCTTCAGAAAAGAAAACATACGTGTTGTAAACTTAGGCTAGCCATTAGGCGAAATGGTGGCCTTAAATATTCATTTACAATCCACACAAACGACAGCCTCATCAATTCTTCATTAATTCGACCATTTCAATGTCAATTAGTTCTGCTGTTGTAAAAAAATTCCTTTTTTAATCGAATACGGGATTTCCGGATGTAAATGACCAATGTATACCTTGAGAGGTCTCACAAATCTCATGAGGCCCAGCAACAGGACCCCCCTCCCCCCCCCCCCAAGAAAAAAAAAAAAGACAGCCGTGCCATACCCTTCTATTTCTGCTATGTGTGACTCACGCTGGAGAAAGGAAACACTGAAGGGCTGGTAACTCATGCTATCCTGGAAGATTGAGAATGCGATTCATACAATAAAATATCCCCCTCCCCCTTTCTTGGGGGAAAGGCTTTCCACGTTACTGGACTGCCAGACTGTCCGGTTGATGCGCCTTTGTAAAGATCAGTTTACAAGCATTGTATTGTCATTCACGGGTTAACAGAGGGAGCCATGGCATCCAACTTCTACAAAGGTAGCCTACAAGAGTACTAACTCCCACGGGTTTTCTTTCCACTCACTGCACACTTCCCTCTCATTCAAGCATCTCTCGCTTGCCCCTCAAACTTTTTGGCACTGCGCCGTGCTCACTATTGGGCTGCAGAAATTACGTGCCTTTTTCCCTTTCCTTACGAACCACTACCACCACAGTAAAATCTTGAGCTCGAACAAAAAAGAAGACGAAGAGAACGAAAAGCTACGAACATCAACGCTCTGTCACCCTCGTACCTCTCGTCCTGTGTCCGAGAACTACCTAAAATTTCGCAGCCCTGCTCAAAAAAAAAAAAAAAGAAGAAGAAGAAGACAAGTGGAGAGGGATTATTATTGACCACGTGAACCTGTGCAACGAACCATCAGAACTTCGGGGAGCGTGTGGGGGGGGGGGGGGGGGGGGGGGGTGGGGGGGAGGGGGTGGTGGCAGTCGTTATCTCTACCGTAAATCGCAGCACAGAAAAAAGAAAGGATAAGCACTCTTGCATGTTTCGTGTTCCTTGACCTTCACACATATTTCCAGGTGTCACGTGATGTACTCGTGTCATTGTGCAAGCGCAAAAATTTAATAACTGTGGTAGCACAAGGTAACGGGACACAAGAAGAACACGGAGACACACACACAGCGCCACACTTCCAACAAATGGTTATTTTGGCCACCACGTGGACCTTATACCCTTTTTTCGCACACGGCTTTTTCATATCGCGCACGGAAACAAAATTGATTTATCGCACCTTTCAGCTCATACGCAGGTATTGTACCTCCTTTCTTGAGAGCGCAATCGACAGAGTGCTGACACATGCACTACCAGTCCTATCAATCCATTCATCTTCTACAATTGGGCGTGTCACTTCACACCCACTCCTACCTAAGACGGCACTATCTCGAAAGCATGGATAAAATTTGCATTTCTTGCTGTGCAGGGACTGGAATCCATCTGGCGGTGTCTTGTTCACTTTATTGTTATGTTCACTGTTCACGCAGCTTGTCGTTAATACACGTGCCTGTCTGCCCGATGTAACTCTTTCCTCAACTTAACGGAATCCGGTATACAACGCCTGTACAACAATCCAAGTATCTGCTAGTGTGCTGTTTTGCATATTTAGATTTCGCCACTCCATTTGAATTAGTTCTGCGGCATAGGCTTTCTAGTCTGCTCGGCGCCGAAAAAGCACATTAAAGTCAGCTCGCTCTGCTATTTTGTTTAGGTTGTGAGAGAATCACTGAATGTATGGTACTACAGCAATTTTCCTGCGATTAACTTCCTTTCTCCTCGAGGACATGTCTTCACCCAGATGTGCTTACATGAGCGTGCTGTCTGCTACTAATACTAGGACATGGCTTGGGTAGCCAGCCTTCTGAAGACGTTTTGCTTGCCCCCTGAAACTTGCAGCCGCTTCAGCCTCCCGCTCTCGTACGGCAGGTTCTTGGCGGCGGCTTCGCGCAGCTTCACGACGTGCTTCTGACAGCGACATCTCGCATCTTTCATCATCAAATGCAAGAAAACCATACCGCCATCTAATGCTGTTATATGCAATTTTATGGATGGATGGATGCTATGAGCGTCCCCTTTATAACGGGGCGGTGACATGTCTGCCACCAGGCTCGAAGAAAATAAAAAAAAAACTTCCTTGTATTATGTTGGCCTAATACCTTATCTACATCCAATGTTGCTACCTTCTAGCGCTTTTTCCATCTTCACCATGTACAGCATGAATAACAGCGGGTACAAAGGATATCCCTGTCTCAGCCCCTTGCTAATTTCAACGCTGTCCTTGCTACTTATTCCTTCCCATTCTATACAAACTCGTATACTCACAGCGCCATCTATTGTATCATTCATAAAGGATGGATAGATGCTATGAGCGTCCCCTTTGTAACGGGGCGGTAACATGTCTGCCACCAGGCTCGAAAAAAAAAACCTTCCTTTTTTCATGTTGGCCTAATACCTTATCTACATTGAATAATCTATGTTATTATACCAAAAAAATATAAATTCACGGTCTATCTCTCTGCCTCTTAAGGCAGAATGACCTTATTTTCCCCCATTATTATTTTTGTTCTTTATTCTCTACTTTTCTGCCACGAACACTCTAACCGTCTCTTACTTATTTCTATCGCGGACGTGTTCAGCTTTCCATTGTTGTCCCTAAAACCCAAGGCTTCATGTAGACTCGTGCCCACACGTATACCTGGGTGAATATCGCCACATTCAATCAGTATATGTTCCATCGTTTCCTTAGTTCCCCCGCAGCATGTACATTGTTCTTCTTCGTCACTGAATCTTGCTTTATAACTACGCGTTCTAAGGCAGCCCGACCTTGCTTCAAACAGTAAAGCGCTTCCCCTTGAATTATCATAAAACCTTTCCCTCCTTATTTCATTTTTTCCCTTTCGGTAGTTACTAAGAGCCGGCTTCTTTTCCATCGCTGCCATCCAATAAGTCCTCTCCGCCTCTCTGACCTTGCGCTTAATGCTCCTTGTTGCCATATCGCCCGCACTGCTAGCCGTATATTTACTGGTGAGCCTCCTAGTTCTTTTTCTCCACTGCGTGTCAACGCTTTTTCTATACAAATACCTGAAAACCTTCTCTGCCCATCTACTCTTCTTCATTTTCCTCAGCCTCTCTTCGAATCTCATTTTGCTCTGAGCTTCCCGCACTTCAAAGCCTGTCCATCCCATATCACCCTTTGCAGCCTCATTTGTCGTCTTCCCGTGAGCGCCCAACGCGAGGCGGCCCACCATCCTTGATTTACATCCATTCCTGATTGTACCTCTGACTTCATGCACACCACTGAGTTCCCAAATGTAAGCCCCGGGACCATCACACCCCTTCCACAGCCCTCGAAGCACCTCGTACCTATTTTACCCCCATAAAGCTCTGTGCTTCATAATTGCAGCATTCCTCTTTCCCTTTGCTACCGATGCTTTCTCTTGTACCTCCATATATCTATCCCCTCATTTACCCATACTCCGAGGTACTTGTACTCGCTTACCTCGGTATTTTTTGGCCCTGTATAAAGACCGCATGGTCTTCGTGATCATTGAATACCATCAATCCACATTTTGTTGCACTAAATCCTAGTCCTAGAGCCTCACATTCCCTTCCGCATAAATCTGCCAGTCGCTGTATATCATCTTGACTGTCCGCAAATAAGACAATATCATCAGCATAAAATAAACTAGTATACCCACAGCGCCATCTATTGAGCAATTCATAAACTAGAGGTGGCTACATACTACAACAAACACTACTACTACTACTACTACTACTATTACTACTACTACAGAGGAGGAACGACCCACACCCTAAGGAGCTTCGCCCCTAAAATTAAGATCCCAGCGGGAATCGAACCCCAGCATTCCGCGTGGAAATCAGGTATTCTATCACAGAGCCACGCCAGGTCTATCAACTGGTTTAGAAAAACAGCCTATGCAGGCGTAATGTTGGTGCAACGACAATTGTGGTTGTGGTTCTGGCTACATAATTTTACAAGAAAGCATGAACACTACATATGTACTCCTACGATACAGGCGTCACATCAGATTAACGTCTGTGGTTCCAGTGTTGATTCCGCTTTTACAGCAACCTAATAAATATTATATTTGTATTCCTATGATTCATCAATCTATATTGAAGCATTGTTCGACCCCCGAGGAAATACATTACGAAATTTACGTATAATTTTCACATGAGTACAACATAAAGTGCATCTAGTTTCGGTAATACAGACGTATGTACTCTAACATGAGGGCAGAGGTAACGTGGCACCATAAGTTACCCTTTAACACCAGTGTTGTCGACGTGCCTGGTAAGCCCACCATGTGCACACAGCAACTACACTTACAAAACACGTCGATCCACCTCGGAGCGCTTGGCTCAAAACCAGAAAATACAGCATAGAAGTACTTGCTGACTGCTTCGCATGAAACCGATTCCCACAACGCGTGGGATCTGCCAATTTATTATTTTTTTTTTGAAGAGTGAAAGCTTGGGTATGTCGGTAATATATGTAGCAACAACTTTTTTTGTGTAACAGTAATAATATTATCTGGGGTTTAAGGTCCCAAAATCACGATATGATTATGAGAGACGTCGTAGTGGAGGGCTCCGAAAATTTCCACCACTTGGGGTTTTTTAAGGTGCACATAAATCGAAGTACACTGGCCTCAAAAATTTTCGCCTCCATCGAAATTGTTGTGTGACCGTCAACACACATCGTATCAGAGGGCTGTGGTGGCGCGGTTTCTCCGAGAAACATACTTGCATCGTTTTGACTAGGCCTTCCCGCAAGGCGGACTGATGTGTTGACAAACAATTATGTGCATGGGGTGACGATGCATTCATGCTTATTCTCCAACAATTTCGAATCTCAGATTTTTTTTTTCAAGTTCGAAAATAAATGATTTCGTAAATGTTGCCGTTAGATTGTTAAGCATTATTGGCCCAAATATTCAGTAAAAGATTCCACACACGGCGTTTTGAACAGCGTTACGAAAACATTGATTGGACAAGACTTACGCTCCCACTGCATACAAAAACTGTTATTTTAATATAAAAACGTAATATACATAAATAAATACTTGAATTCATATGCAAATTCCATAAATAAAGATTAAAAGTTTTGTTCCAGCTAATCAAGGGACACGACAGCGTAGATATTTCCGAACTCATTTCCTTTTGATCAGAATATGTTACAAGGCAACGGCACGCACTACCAATTACCCCCTTCCCTAGCCGCAATAACTGCTTTAGATACTCATTTTTTCCCAGAGTCGTAGCTGAATGGAATCAACTGTCCAACGATGCGGTGTTGCAGCCATCCCTGAATTTGTTTATGTCTCATATTGCGTTACTCATATTGTGAAATATGTATTTTTCTTGCTTCTATTACTGTTGCACTTGCAGGTGACGAGTTGTTGCAGTTGTACTTAAGGTGTATATTTCTTTCATGATATCTGTATTGTCTTTGTACCTGTACTTACTTGTTATATCTTTATGGTATTATTGTCTTTGTTTGCCCTGCAAGTGATATTATAAACTGGTATCCCCAATCTGTGAAAATCCCGTAACGGGATTGCTGCGTTCCTTATCTTGACTCTCAAAGGTAAGAAAAGGTTTTCGCGCAAACTGTTGTGTTACTGGAGTTGTAAAACGTGACCTTCAGAAGAGTTAAGGTAATCCTCAATTTGTACGAACTAGCTTTCCACAAAACAGGGAAAAGCACAAGAAGCTGGTGCGGAGAGGGTGGAAGGGGGGACAAGAGAAAGAGAAAAGGGGGGTGGGGGTCGATGTTATGTGTACAATGCTCTTTGTGCGCCAGTCAGGGACAGCCAACACGGGCGTATAAAAGACGACGACTAGCACGTTTGTCACTCGACTCACTGATCACCAAGCAGCATGGATCCTCGCCTCGTGACAGAGTTGCTTCGGCGCCTACGGCGAAGACAGCCACCGATTATGCCACGGACGGCAGCGCTCGTACTCGAGTGCTGCACGGTCAGGGGAGCCTCTGACTGCTATCACCTGCTGGACATGGCCTCCCAAGCTGTTGACGATTGGTCGGAAGTGTTCAGGGAGTTCGACCTCGAGCAACGCGCCTGTATGCCCGGCAGTGAACTCCAGACAGCTCTGACTTACTGTGGTTACCCCGTCAGTGGCGAGTTTCTGAGGCTGCTATGCGCTATATATTCGCCCATTGGGTGGGTTACCTTCGACGCCTTCATTACAGCTTGCTCTGTGCTCGCAAGCGTTTGCAAGTGAAGAAGCGTCACCTCTTCACCGGAGATCTTCTCAAAAGGCCCTTTTCAGGGCCACCCAATATCTGCATTGGCTGAGCTCACCCACCGCGATCCCAGTTCCGTACCCTTAAATTGATTAGTCAGTTCTCTGACACATATATGAAGGCTTAGTTCAGTTCGAAAGGAAGTCAAAGTAAAGATCTAGCTGTCATCATTCGCAGTATAGTTCAACGCGCTGGCTGTTCGTGTTTATAGCACCTTTTTTTTTTTTTCATTTCCATATCGGATTTACGGGTGCTAATCCTTTAGGGTCACAAATACGCCCGTGTCGCACTGTGAAGCTACGTTACTATTGCAATTACAGAACAGGCAATATAGGTTAAAAAGTATTGAGCAACAAGGGCAAGAGAACTAAGTCCATTTTCCAGTGCGCGTGGAAGGTTTCGGGGAACATACACTGTAAACGAAAATTAGCCGAGATGGGAGCTTTTCCAGCACATGAGCCCCTAAAACCCCCATGCCCCAATGATTTACTCCGTGGTAGCGGGGTGAAGTCGGCACATGTCGTCGTAAAACGCCCCTTGCTTAATGAGGGAGTTTATGAACGACATGACCTTGTTAAACTCCCCACGGAGTTTTAGGTCACGTGGTTAGAAACTCCCTATGGGAGTTTTAGAAACCATTTTTGGTCGTGATGTGCGTGCGTGTGTGAATGTGCGTGTGTGTACGGGCATCTGTTTGCAGCGAGGATTTGCAACGGCCGGTTGGTTTGTGTATGTGTAGGACTATTTTCTCCACTGAACCGTTCTGGTCAGAGACAAGTTCAACTCGCGCCAGCGTCCGACCGCGAACACATCGAGCTGGCTGTCCCGTGTTTATTCTCCCGTCAAGCGGCAGTGCCCATGCACACGAGTGCAAGCCTCCGACACGCCACGGATACCTCGCTTCAACGTGCCGAGTTACGAAGAACTGCGAAGAATAATTTCATCGGTAAGAAAAGTAAGCTGTTGCGATCGTCAGCGGGTTGTTTCTGGAGTTTCACCGGCTAAAATTTCGAAGCAGTAAGAAGTAGGCTTCGCTACGTCGTCGGCATCAAGCCGGCCGGCGGCCGGTGTGAGAGCTGCGCCGGCGACGCGCTCGCTCCGACCACCGGCAACGCTTGCTTCTCGGAGTGTCACCGAAACGATGCTTCACCGGCTGCAACTTCTAAGCGGTAAGAAGGCTTCGCTACGTCGTCGGTACCAAGCCGGCGACGTAGCGAACTCGCACCGCCACACCGGTCGCCGTGGTGAGTTCTACGAGCTCGCACTGGCCACCGGTGAAGCAAAGAATATGTTTCACAGAAAATAAAAGCTGCTGGAATGAATAAGCTTAAATTGTCTCTTTTGCGCCATGCAACCACCGCTGTCAAACGTCTAGCGAGAAGGCGAGCGCCGATACGAGACAGATTGAACCAACCTGCGACCGCCGATGTACTTACTGCGAGCAACAGGAACCGCGACTACGAGCCGTCTCGTTCGTTGTAAGTGCATCGCTCCGTAGCTTAACGCGGACAGCGGACTCGGATAGCGGCAGTGTGTGTGTAAAAAAAAAACGGCGACGAAAACTGTACAGCAGCAAGTATTTTGTGATCGCGAGCTGTCGTTCATCGTATAGCCGTGCCGTACTCCTGGAGAGGCCTAGCGACGCCGTCGGCCACAACGCGGTATACCGGCGGGGCGACGCATTTCTTCGCCGGTATTGCTCGTGAATGTGTGCCGCTGAAGCGTTCGTGCACGGCCGCTCGTGGTTCGTGTACGATTATGTGCATTTTACAGACTCACGCACAGTACTGCTAAGGCGGATACATCCCATGCGACAGAGTGCCAGCTGATAATCAAAATTCGCTAATTAAGAAGGCGTTGAATGTTAGGTGGGTTTATAGTAAAAGATAGGTGTGCCTCAGTGGTATCTATAAGCTCATCACAAATTTACACGTACGCCATGAATGTTTGTTGCTTAATTTCGGGGAAAAGAGGTGTCCCATCTGAGCCACATTGGAGGTCAAGATGTGGTGCCTATATATACTCGGTGACCAAAGTTTGGTTGTGAAGCGCTGGTGGTGAGTTGTTGTCAGTGTGAGTGTTGTATTACTTTGCGAACGTTGTGTGCATGTTGTGTACGTGTGATCCAGTTTGCGTGTTTCGATGCTAATTTAATTAAAAAGCGGAAAGCATTTTTTTCTTTTTGATGGTTATAAAAATTTACTCCCATATTTACCTGGAAAAGCTCCCCTATGGATATAAACAAAAACTCCCCTCTGTCCATCCAAAAACCCCGTCCTGTTGGGGAGTAAATTTTTTACTCCGTCCGGACGGTGTTTTTAAAACCCCCATCAGGGCGTGCGCTAGAGGACAAGCCATTTACTCCCATCTCGGCTTATTTTTGCTAACAGTGTATCTACTTTAACTTAGCAGTAATGCAGCAACTTGCACCCAGAAAACTATTATGAATAGTGATTGCTGGTATCGATGTATCCGAATTCGGTAATAGCCAACCAGCGAACGGCATGAGTTTCAGTCATAAACAACATAGTGAAGAGTGCCAGCACAACATCACAAATGTTATTTCAACCTGATAGCGTTAAAGAGGTCGTTTCGTAGAAATTCCGGCGTCGGTATCGCTGATTGTGAGCGAAATATCATCATCTTATCCGTGACCGAAAAACTGAGAAAAATGTAAAGACATATTAATCATCATTAGCTGCAAAAGCAACAACAATGTGAGCAGCTGCGTAGTTTCGCGTATTGCCTTAGGAACGCGTGTAGTGGCCCCTTGGCAGATTCGCAAAAGGAAGAATTATGGCGTAGTGTGCACATAGCAACTGTACTTGCAGTAGGCGTTCTAGGATAGTGTGAAACGGCCAATGTTTCGCGCATAGTCGTTGGTTTTCCTACGGCACTGTTGATGCATGCACCGAGAACCGTTTTTGCTTCTCAACGTCCTTCGGTTTCTTCTTATGCGCTAGAATTCATCGAATAAAACGCGGGTTTCTATAACCACGTTTCGAATGTGGGCCTCTTCAAATTCCCTGATGAAAACGAGGGCGAAGGAAATATTGGAATGGAAGAGGAAATATTCGTAATTAAACGTACGTGACTAGTTCGTAAATTACGTTTTATGGGGGCGAAAAGAGCAGTAAAGTAGGAATAAAATACAAGGTGACAAGTTCACAACACCTATATTTCAGCGATCCGGTCCCAGCTCGTGCCAGGGGTTCTAAGTGAACAGGGTTAAAATTGTTGGCAAAGTTTTCATCACTGCAAGCATTCCTGTGTTCTCATTTATAGCTTTTCGATTGTGTTGAACCGCGGTAGACGACATGCGGCTTTCATTTCAACCTAAAGACAGCTTTGAGAGTATGGTAATTAATTTATCAAAGAAATGGTTTGGCAGCCTGTGGTGTTTTGAACATCATCATCATCAGCCTGTCTACCTGTGTTTCGATAGAGGTATGTATCCGAGATATCTAGTATGAGCTTCGTGCATTTAGAAGCGCCGCCATACACTGTAAACGAAAATTAGCCGAGATGGGAGCTTTTCCAGCATATGAGCCCCTAAAACACCCATGCCCCAATCATTTACTCCCTGGTAGCGGAGTGAAGTCGGCACATGTCGTCGTAAAATGCCCCTTGCTTAATGAGGGAGTTTATGAACGACATGACCTTGTTAAACTCCCCACGGAGTTTTAGATCACGTGGTTAGAAACTCCCTATGGGAGGTTTAAAAAGTAGTTTTGGTCGTGACGTGCGTGTCACGTGGTCAGAAACTCCCTATGGGAGTTTTAGAAACCATTTTTGGTCGTGATGTGCGTGCGTGTGTGAATGTGCGTGTGTGTACGGGCATCTGTTTGCAGCGACGATTTGCAGCAAGGATTTGCAACGGCCGGTTGGTTTGTGTAGACGTGTAGGACTATTTTCTCCACTGAACCGTTCTGGTCAGAGACAAGTTCAACTCGCGCCAGCGTCCAACCGCGAACACATCGAGCTGGCTGTCCTGTGTTTATTCTCCCGTCAAGCGGCAATGCCCATGCACACGAGTGCAAGCCTCCGACACGACACGGATACCTCGCTTCAACGTGCAGAGTTACGAAGAACTGCGAAGAATAATTTCATCGGTAACAAAAGTAAGCTGTTAACAGCGATCGTCAGCGGGTTGTTTCTGGAGTTTCACCGGCTAAAACTAAGAACTAGGCTTCGCTACGTCGTCGGCATCAAGCCGGCCGGCGGCCGGTGTGAGAGCTGCGCCGGCGACGCGCTCGCCCCGACCACCGGCAACGCTTGCTTCTCGGAGTGTCATTGAACCGATGTTTCACCGGCTGCAACTTCTAAGCGGTAAGAAGGCTTCGCTACGTCGTCGGTACCAAGCCGGCGGCGCGTAGCGAACTCGCACAGCCACACCGGTCGCCATGGTGAGTTCTATATATACGAGCTCGCACCGGCCACCGGTGAAGCAAAGAATATGTTTCACAGAAAATAAAAGCTGCTGGAATGAGTAAGTTTAAATTGTCTCTTTGTGCCATGCAACCACCGTTGTCAAACGTATAGCGAGAAGGCGAGCGCCGATACGAGGTAGATTGAACCAACATGCGGCCGCCGCTGCACTGCGAGCAACAGGAACCGCGACTACGAGCCGTCTCGTTCGTTGTAAGTGCATCGCTCCGTAGCTTAACGCGGATAGCGGACACCTGTTTTTTTATTGTGTGTGTAAAATAACGGCGACGAAAACTGCACAGCAGCAAGCATTTTGTGATCGCGAGCCGCCGTTCGTCGTATAGCCGTGCCGTACTCCTGCGAGAGGCCTAGCGACGCCGTTGGCAACAACGCGGTATACGTGGCGTTGAATGTTAGGCGGGTTTATAGTAAAAGACGGGTGTACCTCAGTAGTATCTATAAGCCCACCACAAATATACACGTACGCCATGAATGTTTGGTGCATAATTACGCGGAAAAGAGTGTCCCATTCGAGCTACATTGGAGGTCAAGATGTGGTGCCTATATATACTCGGTGACCAAAGTTTGGTTGTGAAGCGCGGGTGGCGAGCGGTTGTCAGTGTGAGTATTGTATTACTTTGCGAATGTTGTGTGCATGTTTGTGTACGTGTGATCGAGTTTGCGTGTTTCGATGATAATTTAATTAAACATTCTATGGTGCATGGTGTGACAGCGAAAAGCATTTTTTTTTTTTCGATGGTTATAAAAATTTACTCCTATACTTACCTGGAAAAGCTCCCCTATGGATGTAAACAAATACTCCCATCAGTCCATCCAAAACCTCCGTCCTTAAGGCGGGTAAATTTTTTACTCCCCTGGACGGGGTATATAAAACCCCCATCGGGGCGTGCGCTAGAGGACAAGTCCATTTACTCCCATCTCGGCTTTTTTTTGCTTACAGTGTAGATATTATTACCGATCGCAGATGATACCATTCGCCCAAAAGAAAGAGTGGAGCATAATGGAAGGAATAATTACGAGCTACGATGTAAAAAAGGAGTCGGTTAGAGTAAGCACGAGCGCTGAATCTGGTATTTCTTTTATATGCGGGTTTTACAACTCTGATAAAAACGATGTCCTTCTCACGGGTCCCACTGCGAGCGTGCATTTTTCCAGTGTTAGCTAGGTTAGAATTTCTCCTCACAGATATTTTCGATGTCGATGCAATATTAATTGAAACAAAAAAAATTCTCACAGTATTCGCTACACCTTAAAGGAACAGCTATTACGCAGAACAGAGGCCAAAATTTATGAGCGAGACATCTTCATTGATTATCACTGGGATCGCCTGCTAGGATTGCGTGAATACGAGATTTAATTTGAAAAAAAAAAAACGGAAGACGGCGCAACAAGAATCCCGATAAAAGAGTACTGACATTTCGGAGCGATCAGGGGAACATTGCTCACACTCAAGGAAATATGAAACAACTGTATTTCTTCTACTTTTTTATGTAAGGACTAGGTGCTTTAGAACAAAATATACGCGTTGTAAACTTGGGCTAGCCATTAGGCGAAATTCTGGCCTGAAACACTCATTTACATGCCGCAGAAACATCAGCATTTTCAATTCTTCACTCATTCGACCATTTCAATGTGAAGTAGTTCTGCTCTTGATAAAAAATATTATTTTTACCTCAAATACGGGAATCCGGATGTAAATGTCCAAAGTATACCATGTGAGCTCTCAATATTATCTTGCAGGCTCAGCAAATAGGACCCCCCCCCTCCTCCCGAAAAAAAGCAGAAAAAAAACAGGCGTGCTGTACTTTTCTATCTGTACTACGTGTGACTCATGCTGGACATAAGGAAGCATTGAATAGCTGGTAACTGATGCTAATATGGAAGCTTGAGAATGCGTTTCGTACAATAAGGTGTTGCCCCCCCCCCTTTTTTTTTGTGGGGAGGGGGGACGCTTTGTACGTTATTGAGCTGCCAGACAGTCGGTTGACACGCCTTTGTAAAGAGATTTTTGAAGTTTAAGGCGCGAATAAGACGGAAGAAGATTAGGAACACACACACGGAGCGCCAAACTTCGTCCGTGTCTTATTCGCATCTTAAGCTTCAAAATGTTAAACCAACAAGCCCAGCCTGCCATTCTTACATTGTAAACAGAAGTTTACAAGCACTTCAGTGTCCTTGACGGGTTCACAGAAGAGATGGCATCCAACTTCTAAGAAAGGTGCATGTAAGAGTATTAAGTGCCACGGTTTTCTTTCTTTCTTTTTTTTTTTTGGCGCTAAACATCCCTCTCAATCAACCATCTCTCCCTCCCCTCAAACGTTTCCCACATTGCACAGCAAATCTTTTGCCCGAACGAAAAAAAAAGAGAGGACGAGAAGGAAGGCTACGAACATCAACGACTTGTCACTCTCGGTCCCTTTGATTCTGTGTACGGGAACTACTTAAAATGTCGCAGCCCTGCTTAAAAAAATAGAAGAAAAGTGGAGAGGGATTGTCGTATGACAACGAGAACCTGTGTAATGAATCATCAGAAGTTTCGGGAGCGTTGGAGGAGGGGATGGGGGGCGGGCGGGGGGGAGTCGTTATACCTACCATTGGCCAG
Organism: Rhipicephalus sanguineus; assembly: GCF_013339695.2. Taxonomy (NCBI): domain Eukaryota; kingdom Metazoa; phylum Arthropoda; class Arachnida; order Ixodida; family Ixodidae; genus Rhipicephalus; species Rhipicephalus sanguineus. The sequence goes on along the minus strand of NW_023614159.1, from coordinate 25,079 downwards.
AGCACAAAAAAGAAGGGAGAAGAAAGCCTGCTTGTCTGGGGTTCCTAAAGCTTCACACATATTTCCAGGTGTCAGGTGACGCACTCGTGTCATTAAGTACCAGCAATAGCTTATACTGAGGAGGAAACAGCACAAAAATGGGACGAAGTGAGAATGACCACACAATGGATGTACTATTCCCCCCCCCCCCCCCACAAGTATCATGCACCAACTGGCCCTTCAATACACCCTACTGAAAAAACTTACAGATGTGCTAAAACAAACACTCATATGGGAATCAACGAATGAATAAACAATTCAAACACTCATATGGGAATCAACGAATGAATAAACAATTAAGCTTTCAACACGAATACAGTGCATTTCACCTCAAACAGTAACCGAGCTGCTAAGTTCAGCGCACAAGGGACTGGCATATTTTCTTGAAAAATATTGGTGTCTCATAAAAAAACATAAAACGTGACAATCTACAATATTCTTTTCACTGGGAAAAACGAACGCGTAATCTTTCCGAAACGTGAGCTTTCCTTCGAAAAACTGTTTTTCCCGTTTTGGCTGGCGTTTTTTTTTTCTTTTTTTCTTCTGGAAATAAATATATGCGAAAGAGAGTAGAGTATTCCACATTGAAGATATTTAAGAATACCACAACAGCGTGTATGAAACCCGAAATTTGCGCTGGCCTCGCACAAAACTTCTTTTGCGATCTAAAAGCCATAAGTACGGGTTCTTCAAATAATTGTTGCTGCCTTCCGGTATGCGTTAAAAGCAAGGGAATATGAGCGTCAGTTCCCGCTAAGGGTTATTGCGAAAAAACGTATGGAATGCTGGTACAGTGCATTCAAAGTGTCATATTCGTCATATTGAAAGCTTTGCTCGAAGGGGTGATAACAGAGGCGCAATTGTACGTCATGTAGAAAGTTTAGGCGGCGGTTTGTCTTATTGTTACGGCTTGTACACAATTTCTGTAACGCATACGAATTTATAGGTCCTCGAAAGACATATAGCTCTAATGATATAGCTGCCGTCAAACAACCTCAACATTCATTAAGAGGCAAGAAAAGTTACAAATGAGTAAAATACCGGCATGAGCACGCATACGTACATTCCTAATTGCCCCTTTCAGTAATTACGGTTCGCATATATTTTGGCGTATGTATTAAAAGATTGCGCATGTCGAACACTATTATTTTGCAACGTACAAACATATTTCACGCGTGAGCGACGTAATGATTTGCTTGATGTTCCACGTGCTGGACTTCATATTGTATATGAGAGACAAAATAAAACGATTGATCAATAAACTAGTGGTCTATTATAATGGCACATGTCTGCGACAGTGGAGAACGCCGAACTCAAGCCTGTGAAGTTAGAAGCCTTTGTCGGGCAAACCTGTACACCGTAAAAGGAAAAAACAATCACGCTCATGGTGTAACGACCGCGCGCCTTGGTGGCGCAGTGCTTACAACGCCCGCCTGTCGACCCGAAATACCCGGGTTCGATACAGGCCATAGCGGATGTAATTCGGTGGACACGAAATGTTAGAGGTCCGCGTTCTGTGCGATGTAGATGAGCGTTAATAATCTGACGCTGTCGAAATTACAAGCAGCTCTACACTACGGCATACACCTTAATCATATCGTAGTTTTCGCACGTAGGATCCCAGAAATTCGTATCAACATGGATTTCACCATTGCGGCGAGCAGTAAAACACGTCGCGTTTTGCGCATGAGGGATCGCACATTCCAGATTTATCATTAATGCTCGCGATAGTTCGAGAAGGTGCACCGTTTCTGCGGCTTCGCAGGTAACAGACGAAAATGACCGACAACATTTAAGAACGCGCGCCTAAAATGTGTGGTGTGTTCGTGAACGTTGTCGGTCATTGTCGTCTGTTACCAGCGAAGTATGAGAAGTGGTGCACAGGCTAGAACTGCGAGCACCAAAGATATTTCTGTTGTCCGGTTACAGCTGTACATTCTGTGCCACAGTTTACAAGTGAACATGGTTACATGGTTGACAACGGTTTCATCACTGCAAGAATTCTAGTGTTCTCATTTGTAGATTTCCAATTGTGCTTAACCGGTAGGCGACGTACAGTCATCACTTCAACTCAAAGATAACGTCTAAGAGTGTGGCCAATAATTTACCAAAGGAATGGTTTGGCAGGCTGTGGTGTTTTGATAGAGGTATGTACCGGAGAGATTTAGTGCGGGCTTCGTGGTTATAGAAGCGGAGCCATACACATGATTACCGATAGCAGACGATATTTTTCGCCAACAAGATACAGTAAAACATAATATAGTTTTTTTTACAAAACAGAACGTCACATGTAACACCACAGAATGTGCAATGTGTCATTCAATACAAGTGTGCCACGTGGTTGGACAATCGCTTTACAACTTTGGTCGAGCGTTGATTCTCCGTTTTCAAAAGTAGAGGTTGTTTTAAAAGTTGAAGTAGCAAGGAAGGCAATCGGAAGAAATCATTACAAATTACGTTACAAATTAGGGGTGGTCAACACGATCTGTTGAATTTTTCGCCAGGTGCTCTGGCATAGATGGAGGAAGCACGCCTTTATCGTGACGTCTTCTCCAAAGTCGGCTTTTACAGCATTCATGATCGCCTTTTCAAAGTGGCAGATAATGACATCCGGATACAAAGTCAGTCCAAGGAGTTCGCACTGGTCACGCAGTGAGCTGAACAGATCGTCGTACGGTTCCTGGATTTTCCTTGTCAAGAAGGCATAAGCAATTGACACAGCGCCCTCACCTAGCTGCAAGAAAAATGTATAGCTGCAGACATCCCTTGGGAGCGAGATCGAAGTTTCCGTCAATAAACCAGGTGCTGCTCTCGGCTGATAATTTCAAGCACGTTGCGCTGGCAAATGCAAGCAATCTGTTTTAAGTCTCTGGGCCAGTATCGTAGCAAAGGAAGTGCTCTGGACGGTTGCACGCGGCCATAGTCCAAGGTGCCGGAATAACAAGATCCCTGAGGCTCATAGGATTCGGTGGGTACATTTCGCTCCGCTGCTGGCGATAATGCCAGTTGTTCTGTTATTATTGCGCCCCGTCTGTATTCTCGCCTTTTGCGCCGTGGAAATAAAACAGATATATATTTCTTGCACATTAAATATGAGTAAGCTGCAATCTTCGCGCGGATCCTTTTTTTTTTGCAATGAGAAATAAAGAATTGCCGACTTGAAGGCGCAATGTTTAAGGGGCCCCGGTCTGGGGACGTTTATTCTGACAGCTCAAATGGGGACATTTTTTCAGGGGACGTATCTTCCGGGACATTTATTCCGGGGACGTTTCTTTCGGAACCCGTGCACGAGCGCTGCATTTGGCATTTGTTTTAATTCCAGGTTTTACAACTGTGATAAAAACGTCCAGCCTGTCACAGGACCCCTGGCACGCGTGTTTCATAGATGTTAACGTTTTAGATTGGGTTATAAGAATAACGCACGAAAAATAAAGGAAAACGTGATTTCCCAAAGCTCTGTTCCTGCATGGCCAACGCTTTCACCTCTGTTGGGACGGCTTCGGCAAAGCAAGTGTGAGAGTCTAAACCTTATTCAAACAAAGGAGTGGGATGATTCAACTAAAAATATTTGGGTCTCGTGAACGCTGCCGTGCGTTATACTGAGTGCGATATGGATTGCTGCAGTGCTAGATTAGAACTTTCTGCTCACATACCTTTTCGGGGTCAGTGAAATTTTAATAAAAACTAAAATAATCCAACATCATTCGCTACGTCTCAATGCTACAGCTATTCCGCCGAATAGATGCCGAAAATATCAATGCGATGTCCTAAATAATTTCACTGGATCCCCTGCTTGGAATGTGTGAATAGAAGCTTTAATTTGAAAAGAAAAAGCAAAGCGAAGTCGAAGCGGCAACAATCCCGATCAGAGTACATACATTACGGCACTTTCAGGGAAACCTTGCTCACAGTGAAGGAAATATCGATGAACCTTATTTCTTCTACGTTTTTTATAAGGCCTACACGCTTTAGAACAAAACATACCTGTTGTAAACCTGGGCTAGCCATTGGAGGAAATGCTGGCCTCAAATATTCATGTACATTCCATGCAAACATGAACCCCATGAATTTGTCATTGATGGAGTCATTTCACTGTGAATAATTTCTGCTGTTGGTGTTACCATAATTTTATTTTTGCATCACATGCAAGGTTTCCGTATGTAAATGCCCAAAGTACACCTTGTGAGGTCTCAAAATTCTCTTGTAGTTCTAGAAGTAGCAAAAACAACAACAAAAAAAAAACAGGGCTTAATGTACCTTTTCCTCTTTGCTGTGACTCCTGGTAGAGATTTCAACATAGTGAAAGACTAGTAACTAATGCTATCCTGGTAGCTTATGAATGCATTTCACACACTAAGATTTTTTTGCCTCTTTTTTTACGAGGCTTTCTATATTATTGAGCCGGCAAACAGTCCTGTTGAAACCTTTTGGTAAAGCGAAGTCTACAAGCATGTTATCGTCATTGACAGCTTAGAGAGAGAGATGGCACCCAATTTCTATGAAAGGTAGCGGAAGGAGTAGAAACTTCCGAGAGTTCCGTTCGGTTCATGGCGGCGTGTAACGCACAAAAAAAAGGCAGAGCAGAAAATGCACTGAGTACCACCAGTTAGAAATGAGCGCTCTTTGTCAAGTCTGTCCTTCTTTTTTTTTTTTTTTTTGCTACGTTGGTGCGCTGTTCCACGCCGTTCTAAGAAAGGATCGAGGCAAATTCCGCTGATTCGTCCGGCTTAGTAAGTTTCGCCCAACTTCCTTCGTTTTCCTAACTCCGTTTTGAAGAATCCTGTCAACAGTATACTGCTTTAACATAATTGTTGGAGGGTAGCGTCCCATGCTTTCTATTATCCTCTCCCCTACCCCTCTTCCCTCAGCATGGGCTTCTTGAATTTCTCTAGATAACCATAGCTGATTGGCTTAGGGATAGGGAGCCTAGCGTTCAAGTGGACACAGCGACTGCCAACAACGCGGGAGGTACACGTTTTTTTTTAACGCGTGGAAAGGTACGCCGGCCTACTGTTCCCTCTTCGGGCACTCATTTCTCAACAAGGTGGCCCCTCCTTTCCGCTTTTAACGCGAGCGCGTTAAACTGCTTCTTTCGCAAGACTTCCTATGTCGGCGGCGGCGTCGCAAACATGGCGGCGGTTTTGGACGCCCGCTTCGAAGTTCGAACTGAATTTCGCGTTGATGTGGACGGATCCACTTCTCTCGTAGCAAATGACTGTAGAATGGCTTAGCTTGCCTTGAGGTAGCTTCGACGACCAAGAATTACGCATAACTTGGCTTAGTTTTTGAGATCGCGAACGTCCCTAGGCTTAACTAGAAGATCGGTGTAAATAAATCTGCAACGTAAAAATTTTCGCTTTTGGTTCGTAGTCTATAGTTATTTACATTTATCGCATCTCGCACAAAGTCACTGCACTGATGCAACTATGTTTACAGCTCTGGACCTAGCGAACACACCCGGCCGTCACATGAAGAGACCGATGAAGCCATGAAGAGAGTTCGCGAGCACATGGCAACATTCGCCGCACGTTTCGTTAGTTACACCGCCTACCGCGCAGCCGAATAATGACTGTCGATGACTGGAAATCACTTCTAACATCCTCTTCTAATATCCTCTTCTAATATTGCAGTTCCGCCGAGCGTAACACGGCATCGAGGCGAAAATATCGGTCACTTGTGAACACACGATATAGCAACGCGCTGGACGGTCTGAACATTGGAAATATCGGTCTGGACAACATTGGGCCGGCGCCGCCCAATGTTGCCCGCGTGCAGCGTATACCTTTGCGCTACTCTGAAATTTTCCAGTGACTCTAATGACGAGTCGCTGGACAAATGCCGACTGTACAGAGGGCAGAGATGTTTGGAGTCTTCGCTGGTGCAAGGGGGAGGTGCGCGGACACTCATGGGAAGAGTGAGGAACTCGCGCACTGCGGCTGGGATGGCGGAGGAACCGCGACGCTTAGTGCGTGTATGCAGAGGCTCCGGCTGACCCGAGCGTTTATCCACACGTACTGCTGACGATAAGGGGGTGTCCGTCAGGGAGCCGTCGAGTAGACGACAGAGCAGGCGCATTTGCGTCAGAGCACGACGTCGTTGCAGAGGACGCCACTTGGCCATCTTCAGGCGGCTAGCGTAATCCGCCGGCGGATCGTGCGTAGATGGTGCGCGAGCCTCTTCTTTGTACGCTTTCGACGCGGGAGATAAGGTGATGCTGGTTGGGTGACCATAGGGCGCAGCCACATTCAAGGATAGGCAGCACGAGTGATGTGTAGAGAAGGGCAAATGTGGCGGGGCCGCATGGTTTAGAGACTCTGGACACGAAGCCAAGGACGCGGCGGGACCTAGCAACGACGCCTGCAACCTAAAGGCTGATGTCCAGAGTGCTGTTGAACGTGACACCTAGGATTTTCAGCGAATCCTTCGTGGGAAGAGGGATACGGCGCATAGAGTATGAGGGCTTCGCAGGCAGGCGAGCACTCGAGAACTTCATTAGACTGCTTTTAGCGTGGGACAGCTTCAGGTGGTTTGAAACGATCCAGGAGTCGATCACCATTAAGTACTCCTGGAGATCCTGACTTGTGGTAGAAAGAAGGATAGGGGCAAGGATGGACGTGTACGTCGTCCGCGTACCGCACAAGGGGAAACGGTTGTCCTGGGCCTGTCGTTGGCGTGTATCAGGAAGACGTTCGGCCCAAGGACAGAACCCTGAGGCACACCTGAGGGCACAGGTATCCTCTTAGAGTGGGCGCCACGGTATACGACACGTTGGCTGCGCCCGATCAGAAAGTTGGCCAGCCACATGAGCAGGCATCCGCGAATCCGCCTTTTGCATGCCTCTACAGCGCATGCGCCGCTTCCTGGCGGCGACTCTGGGAAATGGTCTGTACGGCGCACGGCCGGTCTAGAGGCGCGCGCTCGCTCCTTCCCTTACGGCCTGAGCAGCCGCCGGGAGTACAATGGAACTTTTTCTATACAGTCACGACGGCGCGCTCCGCGTGAGGGCGTCGCGAGCCAACCGCCCAAAGCGCGTTTCGCCGCATGCGCTTCGTGTTGTAAACCAGCTGTGCCCGGCCAATTTCTCGTGCTAATTACTTCTTTCGGTTGTAGCAAGCGGTGAAGGAAGTACAGGTGCGTGTGGGGACAGTATGCCTTTCTCGGCACTCGGCAATAGAAGACGGAACGCAGCGCTACTAGCAACAACAATATATTTTAAGACCCGACCACCTTATATTCGATGGAGGCGAAAATGCCTGAGGCCCGTGTGCTTAGATTTAGGTGCACGTTAGAGAACCCCAGCTGCCACAGCAGTGCATTTTTGGTGGGCCACGCATATTTACAACGTCACAGGGGGGATTACCCATCTAACCTGGAAGAGATGAATGTAATGCGTGCAGTGCAAGTATTCTCGCTCCAAGTCATTGGCGCACTGGAACATCTGCGAAACTTGAGGGGCAACTCCTCTATTGTTCAATTCAAGGATGCAGCATCCACAATCAACTTCATGAAAGCCATAAAGAGATAGTTCGACATTCACAACACTACGTACAGTGGAAATGACTGCAAACTTCCCATCTCAAAGCAGGACGACAGCCGATTGCTGTGGCTGGAAAATGAATTTTCAGGCTACATTAAGCGCATCCAGGATTCTTCTGTCACCGCTGGCGTAGGAAACTTTACAGACGAGACGTACACTGCCCTGCTTTTCACCACAAAGTCCACAGTGGAGACAGTCCAATTTCTTCTGAGAAAAGGAGTAGACTATGTGCTCACGAAGAAATTTAACAGTGATCCTATAGAGGCAATGTTTGGAAAATTGAGGGCAATGTGCGGGGGCAATGACGCGCTAGACGCAAGAGCCGTCACAGCTGCTTTGACTCACATTGTCAAGGAAAAGGCGCTACCTTCAAAATACATGGGCATTCGCGACGAAAACATTGAAGAAGCGGCGATGTCTATTTCGGAAGATGTTATTGAGGAACTTGAAGCTCTGCGAGAACCTCCTCGCAAACCACCGAACTCTGTTGCCTACTCAGGCTTGGTGTATGTAGGTGGTTACATTGCCAAACTCATCACTGACGTCGGTTGCGAAACATGCGCCATGCTAGTGACGACAAACAAAACGAGCAGTCCTTTGTATCATCTTCTCCGTCAGCAAGAAGCCTATGATCTACACTACCCAAAGCCGGAGTTACTATCAATGCTGGACACAATTGTGACGTTCTTCGAGAAAGCAGTCAAATATCTTCCTCGAACGAAAATCCTCGGGACTCTGCAATTGACTGTTGAGCCATACCTTGAAGATTCGCCACTTCTGGACTGTCCGGAAGGTGTGGACAAGAGTCACGCGAGAGTGCTGGCTCATATTTTTTCTGAGAAGTTTCTCCGGATTCTTCTTATTAACTACACAAAAAAGTTAACAGATCAGAATGACAGGCCTTCCGGTTTTATTCACAAGCTCCCGCGGAAGCATATCAGGCTGTGACAGACTTGACTCCTTTAAACTGTGATCGTCACTACAGTGTATTACCAGCAGTGATATTTTTTTTTCGGTTCTCCATGCGCATATTGTTGTAGTACCGAGGAAAACATTCTGTTTCCCATTGAAATGATTCTCTGAATGTTTTTTATGTTTCCTCTTCGTCTGCAGCGTGGCCGTCCCCATTATGCAGTGACTTTCACTTTTTTGAAGTATTTGTTTCAATATTAAATCACGAATTAAGATGCCTCCAACAAAAATGTGCAATTTTGTTATTTTCAAGTACAGCGACGGCCGGCACATACATTTCAAATAAACATTTCCTAAACCATGATTAAACCGTTTCCTCAACCAAATGCAATGTTCATCCTCTTACTTATTCTCGAAGTTACAGAAACCTAAAAAAAAACAAGGCTGCGTTATAACCACGTCGATGCTTTGCCGAGCAACAGAAGCGGGCTTATGAGCGGCCTGCGCCACCACTTCTGTAAAGCGGAATTTACCAGAGTCATCATACATACTTACTACCATGTTTCTATCGCATTGGTACCATGAATACCTTATAGAGTAACTTCAGAAAGCGCCACGGTAAGTCGGAAGCCGAGCACTCCCTGCGCGCGCTAGCCTCCGCAACGGCCGGGGAGCAGTTGGCTCGGAGCGCCCCCACGAAATTGCGGCCATAGGTAGCAACAGCCCCCCTTGCGCAGGCCGTAAAGGAAGGAGCGAGCGCGCGCCTCCAGACCGGCCGTGTACGGCGCCGTCGCAGATGCCGCCGCCTCTCTTTCCGCCGCGGCTTTAGCGGTGACAGAAGTGTTGACTTGTGCAGGTGGTTGAAATATATTTACCGATATATCTGGTTCTATTAGCACGATGCCGTCAACATGTGCCGCTTATGGATGCACTTCCCGAGGCGTGCCCGGCAGCAACATTCATTTTTTCCGCTTCCCATCGGTGAAACGCGATCGTCAGCGCCGTGAAGCGTGGATCAGGGCTGTGAAGCGCCAAAATGAAGACGGCAGTCCGTGGCAGCCTTCGGACTCGGCAAGACTGTGCGAAAATCACTTCGTTGAAGAAATGTTGTTACTTAGATGGCGTACGACAAGAACATGTGTCCGCGTTGTGTCCGTGTCGTCACACAGCAGTTCAGTAGCGACTAAAGTCGCGCTACGGCTTTTTTTTTTTTGTACGATATGTTTTCAGCATTTGGTTTAGAACGTCGACAACAGCGAAGTATGACTAAGTGCGCCTTAATCGCTTCGGTCTCAGCGTAACTACGCTGTTTACTTTGGCGTAAAGGAGTCGCCGTGAATACTGCTTCTAGAACATAATGAATGCCGAAGGGTGTAGTGTCGTGGCCTGTCGTTCACGGGCGGTCAGCGCTTCATTTCTGTTGTCAAAGCACATTCGCTGTTCAGTAAAAACGATTCGCGACTGCCGCGCACCGATTTATAAATCTTGCGGCATTTTGCTTATCTTAGCGAAGTTACAACGTGCGGCCGTTTTTTTCCAGTCACCGTAGTGCGATGTTCCCGGATTTTGCAGGTTCGCCGTCCAACTCGCCCAGGCACCCTGATTTCGTGCGATCACTGTTCGTATACACCGATGAGTTTAGGAGGAGTCCGTACGTGGACGTGGTAGACAACTCATTAAACATGAGGTTGCGCACGTACCCCTCGTCGCGGAATTTTTGTCCTTTAGTGGTCTGCCGGGAGCAACGGGAACCACGGGAAACAGTTGGATGCCATAAAGGCATCCAACTGTTTCTTGCTCGGCATTTTCATTGATGCTGACCTTGTCGTCCATCCGTTGGCCACCGAAAAGTAGCCGCCGGGTATGTAAACACTCCCAGGGGGCTCCATGCCTTTGCACAACACTCGAGGCGAAGCTCTCCGCTCATGTGCCGCAGTCACGATTTGTGCTATGCAGCAGCGGTGGCGGTGGTCACTCTATGGCTAGGGTATGGCGGTGGTAGCAGACGCGCGCCGCGACGCCGTACGGTTTGTTTCTCGTAGTGCCCCGAGAGAGGGCGCCACACAGACATGCAAAAGGTGGATTCCTGATTCCTTCACCTTGTCCAGCAAGAGGGAAATGTTGAGGGTATCGAAGGCATTGCTCAGGTCGAGCTGAATGATATCGGTTTCTGTGTGGTTGTCAAGATTGTGACTTACAATTTGGTTCAGGGTAGCCAGGGCTACACTGATTTAGGTTTTATTGCCGCCCCGAGCGCCTTTGCTAATCTGCCAAGACAGAAGGAAAGGAAGCCACCCTGCAAGTGAATGAAGGGGGATCAGTGCTCATGACAAAACTTGCAAAGAAAAAATTTGTTTATGGAAGTCATGCAATAAAAACCAGTTTTTCAATAAGTGCTCTTTTATTCTCTTGCATCTCTACACGAAGACACATAACTGAGCTTTTCTGGTAGTAGTCTGGTTTTAGTGTGTGTAGTTGTATGCATACCAGGAACTTATTTGAAATTGTACTGGATAACTTTGCAACATACCTTTATATCTGCGCGACACGGCGGCGATGGGGGTAGTAAAAGGGGGAACGGCTTTGCATAAATGCTCGTCGAAAACAGTTAAACATTAAAATGGGCGAGACACTGGCGGGCAGGTTTTATTTCCTAAATCTTGAAAGGTACTCAAGCGGCTGATATTCCTCAAATGCAGTGCGACTGGATTTGTGGAATATCCCCCCCCCCCTTCTCCTAAGTAAACCTCTTAGAGTACAAACAAAATAAGCTTAGCTAAAGGTACCATTTACCTTGGGAAGACTTCCGAACGCCGACAAACACAGTCAAACCAATCATAGCGCGTATTTTGCTCTACGCACTACAAGAGCGCCAGGTGCCCGATGAAGTTTCCGAAAGTAGCCGTACGCTCACCACCTGCCTATTTTATTGGAACTAGAAAACAAGCACTTTTAGCTCGCCAAAATACCACCCGTACTGAAGTTACACTGAATGTCAAAATATACAACGAAAAAAAAAATAAATACCCTGCATGACAGCTGCTGCGGGGAACGCGCTCGGAACCTGCTTTGGAAACGCATACGTTTTTTTTTTTTTTTTTTCATCATTTAACGTGCTCCATTCTCGTTAATGTTATTGTCCCTGTAGTCTGATAATTGATGAGCATCTTAGGCTACAAATGTTAATAACTTAACGGTTCAAGCCAGCACCGAGTTCGGTTTCATGCGCCCGCAATATGCACGGGATCGAGCGGCGCGTCGTCTGCTATCGCTGCTCCTTGGGCCCCTCGAGAGGGCGCGCGTGTAGTTGTCGCTACTTTTAAAAAATACAGGGACCTTAACTCTTTCGTTACCGCATGAAAATGGCCATTTTTTATAGGTCTGAGGAAGAAATTTATTGCTAGTATAAATAATGCTCTAGGTAACATTGCAGCACACCAAATTGTGCATAATGAATTGCTCTTTATAGATAACACAAGTTTCAAAACAAAAAAGATGTTACAAAACTTATAAAAAATCTGAAATCTACCACTTTTGCAGGAACTCGAGAAAAACAGTACAAACAAAACACAATATCTACAAAAATATTACGAACAAACAAAATTCAAAATATACATTTTGAAGGGAAATGATCTAGGAATATTTTAAAAGAAAAATAAACAATCTGCATAAAGCCATTTTTCACACAGATCAAAAATACTGCAGACCAAAAACTGCTTCACCGCTCGTGCCATGCGGTGAAGCAGTTTCTGGTTTTCGTGAAGCACAGGTAGACGCCACAGGTTTCACAAAGAACGTTCGTTTTTTTTTTTTTTTCAACTTTGCGTTCCTCATAGCACTTGCGGCAGTTTTTCCTTTTCGGCATCTTTTTGAGGTGGTGCTGCACTTTTTTTGGCATACGTCGGCATCTTTTTCGGCATACGTCAGAAGGCCCAAGATATGCATCCAAGCATATTTGTTGGTATTTTCGCAGATGGTCCTGATGACCTCTGCTGTGAAAAACAGGAAAAAAAAAAAATCACGCGCCGTCATGAAACTTTTTGCGCTGCTCCGGTGTGCCGGGCCGAGATGCGCGCCGGGCGGCCTTCTTGGTGAAAATTGAAGCTTTCTGGCTGCCGGCGGCAGCACATCCTGTCCAAGCGCTGTGCGTATCCTGCAGATAACCAGGACATCTCAAAGGTCGTGCACCGAGATCGGCAGATAAGCGCTTCCGACGGACGAGACCGCTCAAGGCCGAAAACGAAACTTGTCGGTACACAGCTGAGGATGGCCCGGGCTGGCTCGAAGCATCGTCGCTGTCAGCGCTTGAAGATGCGCTGGTGTCGTCTTCGGACTCATAGCTCGACTCAGCTTCACTAAATTCGTGAGTGGGTTGAGCACGCTTTCGAGCGGAACGTTTTTCCCGCGACGCAGCCCCGCGGTTTGACGACGCCATTGGAGCGGCCGAGAGATTGCCGCGCGCGCCGACGCTAACGGCCGATGCGCCCCTCTCGCGTAGATAAAGAGAAACGAAACCAAAACTGCTGCAAACTGGCTAAAAAGGCCATATCAACAAGTTAGAGACGCGACGGACCTTCAGAAACGAGCTGTATTTGAATAATATTGTGCAAACTCGGAAGCAAAGCTCGCTAGTGAGTAGCAGGTGTCGTTCTCATGTAATTATCACAGCCAAAATTTATTACCTCTCAAAACTGACGACACAATTTGATAAATGACTTCTTAGGAACCGTTTGATGCCAAAATGTTGATAATAACGGAGCACAAACATGAGCTGCGCATTTTTTTTCCCCGAGTGTGGCAGCCACGCCCCCTTTTCCAGTAACACATGCGCATTCGTTCGCGAAAAACTCCGTCAAAAATCGCAACGTCGTCAGAGCGGGAAAATTTAAACGGATTGTAGAAGAGCAGTCCCAGAACTAAATGCGAGATGCTGCAGCATGCACGGGAAAATTTTTTAACGCGTCGAAATCGGCAGCTTTTTTCGTCGATCACCGGTGATCGATTTGAATAGGCGTGGTAACGAAAGAGTTAAGCTTGGGCATGTCATCGCTATCCCGCTATACTAAAACGGGCTGTCCGCAACGGACGCTTCCGGCACGGTAACGCCATTCCCTTGAACTTCCGCTATCACGTTAACGCTAAACTATAAATGTCCACTGTGTGTGTGCGGGCGGATATCGCTATCGCGTTGAACTCTTAAAGGCGAAGCTTAAAGTTACCGACAACTGCCCAGAACATGAAATGAGATGACACCACTGATGGGAAGATTATCCGTCACATTGACTCTAACAAACCCTGTTGTTTTTTTTTTCGTGAGAGGTGGACTTGAATTTTTATGTCTTTTTTTTATCTGGGCTTTAACGTCCCAAAACCACCATATGATTATGAGAGACGCTGTAGTGAAGGGCTCCGGAAATTTCGACCACCTGGGGTTCTTTAACGTGCACCTAAATCTAAGTACACGGGCCTCAAACATTTTCGCCTCCATCGGAAATGCAGCCGCCGCGGCCGGGATTCGATCCCGCGACCTTCGGATCAGCAGTCGAGCGCCATAACCACTAGACCACCATGGCGGGGTTGAATTTTTTTTTCTTTTTTTTTATGTCTCAATTGAAAGTCGCGAAAAATGACCTGCGGCGCCTCTGGCGGCAAAAACATGAACTATCCGATGAACCCGGCCACGGGACCGTTGATTGCTCTGCGCGGTGGACGATCTTTTGTTAATATTGCAATATTTTTTGTTTCCTTATATCAGAAAGTGTTACTGCATAAATATACATATGCGGTGAATGACGGGGACGGACAAAAACCAGCCGAGACTATCCATATAATTGCTATCGCAATAAAGTGCACATATAGGCCAGCGTTAGTAGTACGCAATAAAGTTGCGCTGCCTTCGCGTGACATAATGATCCCATGCTCGTCAGCGCCTCTTGAGCACCTTATCAGCGTGCTCATGCAACTGTGTACGCAGTTTCCAGGTCGCTATGATTTTGGAGTGGCATGGTTTTGCTACCTACCCTTCGTCTCAGATATGACGCGTGCTGCTATTCGGCACGGCCGCGCATAGTGACGTTTTCGAGGACATGGCTTGGTTCGTGCATCGAGAGAGTAACGACGCCGGGAGAAGCAACCCATGACACAGGCGCACGCAACCTGTGACGAATGCGCACACAAGGAGGTACAAATGCAGAGAAGGTGTATAATGTGTCACATCATCTTAATGTAAGAGCTAGTTGTCTTCAAAGATAGTTGAAAAGCTCTAAATAAAGGTGGTTAAGCATAGTTACAGAAACTCCTGCGAAAGCAGAACAACGATAGCTTTCACAAATCGCGAGAAGGGCTGGTGGCATCGCTATCAATTCTCAGCGCTGCTGGTCGAAAGGTGCATCCGTGGCCAGAGCCTTTCAGGTCTTGAAAATCAGTTCTGCGGAATCCCGCAAGGAGGCGGAAGGGTTAGGAAAGAGAAAATAGACAACCACCCATTTGTAGCCCAACGCCACAAGGCCACAAAGCCACCCCGGACCAGGACGAATTTTTCGGCAACTAAGAGGCTTTATTTCTGAGAAATCCGTTTGGATTTTTTTGTAACTTTGTGCTACAAATGGGTGGTTGTCTATTTTCCCTTTCTGAGCCTTTCAGGTCGAAAAATACTGCTTGTAAAATGACTACGTGCTTTTGAGATTAACTACTGCAGCTACAAACACTGCGAAGGGTGACCTTTCTGTCGGGCCATAATAGAACAGGTCGAAAAAAATCAGTTCTCGGTCCCTTTAAACGTCCTCCATATATTTTTTTCGTTTAATGCCTTTCACCTTCATGCCCACAAAGCCACCCGGTGCTTACTTATGGGCTCCAGAAGGAAGCGTCTTTCGTGGCCTCGAGCCGCTATTACTGACTCACGCATGATGAAAAAAAAATTTCTGGTGGCTTTTATTCACTGAAAGTGCAAAGAACGTCACAGAGGGTCGACCATGAAAGAAGCGTGGAAAGCTGTGAAGAAGAAACCTCCGCTTAAGGTCAAAATACGAGATCAAATCTCGTGATATATATTACAGTTTAACTTCATGGCCTATACTCGATTAAACGTGATCACCTATTGTTTTAAGCAATTGGATAACGGCGACGCACACGCCTGTAGCGCCGCTTCGGTTTTAAGACAAATAAAACGCCGAAATTCGCCATTGAGGGAAGCACTAAATAGAGGGGTATTTTTCCCAACAGCTCCCCGAGCGGAGATTGGTGAAATCGAAACTGGGGTTCTTGGTCCCGCGCCGCTAAACGACCTCGGGGGCCTGGATTCCAACTTCTTTCGGCAAAACTTGCAAGCTTGCCACATGAGGCGTCACTCGGTTAGGTCGCCACGCCACGCTGTGACCACAAACAAAACATGCGGTGCGTGTCGTCACTGTCCTCCCGTAACGTGATTATTTAGTTTTGACATACAATACCTAGAGGCTACTCAGTTTCATGATTTGCGTGTCATGCAAGATTTTCATTGTTACTGCTTTCTATTACCTTCTATTAACTTCAGCGGAATACGGAAGCGTCACCATGCCAGACTTCACTTCTAGGGGAAGCACCTCTTTGTAGTGGGACAAGGATGCTACAATAAAAGGACATCTTAAGCTCAGGTACAGCTAATCTAATAACGAGGCAACGACAGCCATGCAATGATACACAATCTGTCAATACCGAAGTGCATGTCTTAGCGTCTGGCATTTGTTTACCACCGAGTGACCTTTGCAAATATTGGAACATGTTCTGCAGTATCACAACGGTAGCAATGTTATGAACACTCCGTTGCATGATATCGCCAAAAAGCGCAGGATTCAGAACTGTATATTTAGTAATGCTGTTGTGTGGCACGATGTACAATTTTTAAAGCATCAAATTGTTCCGCTCTCTTATTCTTCAAACTTCCAAATTGTCGTGCTTGCTATTTGCTATTATGTTGCGCGTGTTTGTAGGGGCCAGTTAGGCTGCTTTACGCGCCGCTTTTATCCAGCCTTCCTCAGCAAGCCTTGTGCAGGCCTTATACTTGCTGTGTGAAATAAAGTTGTTTGGCAAAAGGTTGCAAAAGAAAGGGGCAATATATAGGTTGCAGAAAAGAGAGAAAGACCCGGCCGCGGCGGCTGCATTTTTCTGGAGGCGAAAATGATTGAGGCCCTTGTACTTAGATTTAGGTGCGCTTTAAAGAACCCCAGGTGGTCGAAATTTCCGGAGCCCTCCACTACGGCGTCTCTCATAATCATATCGTGGTTTTGGGACGTTAATACCCAGATAATAATATTATTCATGCTCATTCTCTCAGAATTCCAATCATCAGTTTTTTTTTTTTTTCAAGATCGCCAATAAATAAATTCTTAAATTCTGCCGTTACATTGTTAAGCATTACCGGCCCAAATAATCAGTACAAGATCCCACACAAGGCGTTTTGAACTGCGTTACGAAAACATTCATCGGACAAGACTTACGCTGCGTCTGCATAGAAAAACTGTTCTTTGAAGATGAAAACGTAATATGCATGAATGAATCCTTGAATTCATATGAAAGGTTCGTAATTGGTGAGGTCATCAACCGGAAAACGTTGTTCCTTATCTTGGCTCTGAAACGTAAGAAAATGTTTTCTGGCACACTACTGCGCAGTGTTGTAGGCGTTACTGCAAAAAAGTAACTAAATACGTTACTCGTTACACTATAAAAAAAGGAACGCGTTACCGCCCTAAGTTAACCTACAAAATAATGTAACGCGTTACCGTTACCGAAAAAGTAACGGACGTTACATCTGCCGTTACTCCGCAGTCATAAATTTTAAACAATGAGTTTTTGCTGCAGGAATCCGCAATAGGAATTTTTTTAAATCTCAAATTTACGTTTCACATGAAATTTAGAACCCAAACAACGATTATACCCAAAATGCTGCTTTAAGGAGAATTATTTGCACAAATGCACTGGACTTTAGCTACGTTAGTAGTGCTTAAAGTTGCCTGTAGAATTGCATGTGATGGCTTCTCACTCTGCCACATGGTGAAGCCATTTTCTCAATGTGACATTATACACACTAGAGCTGTGCACGGGCCGTATTTCAGAGCCCGAGCCCGGCCTAGCCCGCTGATTTGTCGAAGGCCCGCCCGAGCCCGACAGCAAAGGTCTGCGAGCCCGCCCGACCCGGCCCGACGTACGAAAACACAATCCCGGGCCCGGCCCGACCCGGCTTTTTGAAGGTTCGCTGCGAAAACAAAACGTCGTTTTCCGGTAATTTGGCATTTTATTGAGTATATCGAATATGATCAAACGACACACGACGAACAGTCTCTAATAGAGACTGTTCGCGGCACTTATATAAGTAGACGGCCTCATGCCAGCAACAATGGAGTTCGCTCGCCAAAGCCGTCACGTGTATGGGGTATGTCAATGCAAGCGTCAGCTTGCACGAAGGCGCTCGTCGCTGTCGATGCATTTTCACTCATATGGGATTTGGCCTTAAATCTAACGCGGAACAGTCGCGTGGCGCCGTCACCGAGCTCAGGTGGTGCTACTTCTCTGTTTGCGGAGTGTAACAGAGGCAGTGCTTTACCTGCTCCCCCTTTTGTTTAAAGTGGCGAATGGAAAGGAAAAGCGGTAAAGTGCGGTCGCGGAAAATGCGCTGTATGCGTGCTGGAAAACAATTCCCGCTCATTCTCTATATTTCGGGCTTGAGTCGGGCTTTGCGCCGGCCCGAGCCCGGCCCGATAAAGCTCCAAGTAGCCCGAGCCCGGCCGGGCCCGAGGTGAAAGTACGTCGGCCCGCCCGAGCCGGCCCGCGGGCGGGTCGGGCTTTCGGGCTACCCGGAGCCCGTGCACCCCTCTAATACACACTATGACATTCAATTATTAAAACTATCCGCAAAGAAAGCATCACTGAACTTTCAATAAAGTTTACAGTAATTCTGACGGCGTGCTTCTACTAGCAAAATAGGTGCGCAAATTTTGTGGTAATAAAAGAATGATTTAATGGCCTAGTCACAGAAAAAATATCTGTGAAAATACATTTTTTGTTCACTTTAACCTATATAACCTGTTAACCTGTATAGAGTGTTTAAGGTGACGGTACCACCGTCGCCATCTTGCGAGTAGTTTCTGCTTGAGCCACCAGAAGACGCCACTAAGTCACGTTTGGAAAAAAAGGGAGGAAAATGCACTCTCCGCCGTCGTAGCATGCGGCGGCGAAGGGCATGTTCTTGCTGCAAGTAATCCATTCTTTTCGGGGTGCCGCTGCTTCCATTATCTCCTTTGAAACGTTTCAAATGTGCGTGACGCCCCCCCTCCCCCCCTCTCCCCAACAACAACAACAGCAACAAAAGAAGGCACGGACCCGAGAGCCTTTGTACTCCGTGCAACTGTCTAGAAAAGAGGTGCCTCTCGCTCTCCTGGTAACGTATAACTATTCACAATAGAACGATTAGGCGCTGAGCCGCGCTGCCGCAAGGGTTGCTGGAAATAATGGTTTGGTTTCTAAACCGACTCTTTCTCTCCCTCGCTAAAAAAGAGTGGAAGACCGTTCGTTCGTGCAGTAACTTCTCGAGGAAGTCTGCAGTGGCCCTGAACACCGGCAGTGTGGGTCACGTGGACAGCCCCGACCTTGTGCACGGCTAGTAATTATAGATTTCTCCACTGTCACCAGCTTTGGATCGACTGTAAATGTAGTGGGGTGCGCACATGGTCCGCTTGATACTTATGTCGCTACATTCAGAAGCTACCCAGAAAGCTCCCTTCCGCTACTTCCTGGCTATCATTACACAAAGCCCCCTTTTCGTGCCTTGCAATGAACCAAAAATGGTGACAATATAAGCATGAACGAAAATAAGCGTCACATGTTCTAAGTGAGCAAAAGGATTATCTGCTAAATTTAGTTTGCTAGAGGTTATTAGTTCATATATCATAAATGTGCGCGGTTGTCTATTTCACGCAGTCCAAGCTCTATTCCCGTGTTTCCAAACTTTGGTAGGCGTCGGGACGCGTCCCGTTCGTTTTGCTGCGCGCTGCTGGGAACGCTAGAGTTCACACAGCCATCCGCACTTTTCGCTGCAGTCGGGGAAATATGGCTCGCTAACTGACGGCTTGCAAAATAGTTACTGCGCATATGCAAGCAAGCTTGTTTTCCACACGAAAGCATCAACCACAGACTAGCAGACGAATTTTTTTCCCATTTACCACTAACCACTGTCTTTCCTTTCTTTCGTTTTCCCCTTTCTCTCAGTGGAAGAGGAAACTTAAAATGAGGCGTGACATTCCTGAAGAAGCCTTGGTGCTGATCCTGCACCTTCGTATGAATGTGGGGGGTCAACACGCTTAGAGGAGAAAAGCAGTCAGGGAAGACGTTTTACAGGTGTTTGCAAAGTGGGCGCCAGATGCAACCCTCTACGACGGAGTTGCTTTGTCGGCACTTTCGGAAAACGGGAGACAGCATGAAGGAATGGATTCGCAGCGCTCCGTTGAGTACACGAGCGCATAGCAATGGGCATTTCTGAGAACGCGTCATCCACTCCCGTCGCAGTGTGATGACGTCAATTGAGGCCTTATCTAGTCTAGAGGGTGTTGGCCAGGGGTCGCTCACTATTTTGCAGTGTCAAATGGGCCTTTTTCAGGTCCGAACAGCGCCTCCAGCAGAGATCACCGAAATCGAAACTTGGGTCCGTGGTTCTGCGCACCGGTAAAAAAATATCTGGGTCTGGTATTTTTGGGGATAATTGCAAACGACGCCAGGGCCCCTCAGTTCGCACCTGCCTCTCAGTTCACACTGTCGCCGCCCGTGCAACGTTTGGCCCGGTGACCCCCCAAAAACATGGCGCGCGTCAAGTCACCAACACTTCGCATGCGCAGACTAGTCTCCAGAAAAAAGTTATGTTATCCTATCGTTCAACCGGCGTCACGGAGATGTCAAACACACATACACTGCCAAACAATCGTCACCTCCCCCCCCCCCCCCCGAGGGGAAAGCAGGCTTCCAGGTAATGTCCTACGACCCTCAAAAATATGAGGAGGCAAGGTCAAGTTCTTTGTGTACTTCAAAAACGCTTTACAGTCACCTGAGTACAAAGGCGAGCAAACCAAGCAATTCCTGGAATCCTCGGCACAATAGCCTAACCTGCTGGCTATGCATTCATGATGTACAGTGCAATCCCTTCTCCCCCTCTTTATCTCTCTCCCTCTCTTTCCTTTTCACCAGTCTCATGGGGTTACATTGTGCATTGAAGACGTGGCGCGGTAAATTTAGCCTCTGAAGTCTAGAGAAATAACCCATCCTGTTTGGCGGCTTAATAATGTTTAGACGCGCCACTTTTGACGAACATCCGAACTGACGCGAAACAACTTGATGTTTTTTTCAGAGATGGCGCCACCGCCAAAAAAATGTTTGCGAGATATTTATTGAAAATCTTTTGTTTCAAGCACTGCTTCGTAAAGTTAGTGAGCGCTGGTGATTACAAGACACTACATGGTCCTTCTAATGTGCAATAGTTGTTGTGAATTAGCCTACGAAAGGAACAAAAGTAAATTTGCACGAACGTGGCAAGCAGAAAAATGAGCTGAATTCAGTCCTGTCCTACAAATTTTCTAATTACCTTCCGACAATTTTCTCTTCATAGAAACCTAGGGATAGGCTTGCTGCTTGAATATTGAAAATTTCGGAGTTTCAGCTTGGATAGTTTTGTCCCTTCGTCGGTAATGCCTGACCAAGTAGAGCATAAATTGCTGAATTGAAGTAGTAATAATTCAATAACTGTTCGTCAGAACACAAAACAACTTCGCGTAGACATAAAGTACATCGTAGCCTGGAAACTACTGCGAAGGAGGACAGCTACATCTTATACTTTGACTTTCTTTCGAACCGAACTAAGCCTTGATATATGTGTCAGAGAACTGACTAACCAATTTAAGTAAAGCTAATTGCACTTCCAGGAAAATGTTATGAGGGTACGGAACTGGGATCACGGTGGGTGAGCTCAGCCAATGCAGATATTGGGTGGCCCTGAAAAGGGCCTTTTGAGAAATCTCCGGTGAAGAGGTGACGCTTCTTCACTTGCAAACGCTTGCGAGCACAGCACAAGCTGTAATGAAGGCGTCAAAGGTAACCCACCCAATGGGCGAATATATAGCGCACAGCAGCCTCAGGAACTCGCCACTGACGGGGTAACCGCAGTAAGTCAGAGCTGTCTGGAGTTCGCTGCCGGGCATACAGGCGCGTTGCTCGAGGTCGAACTCCCTGAACACTTCCGACCAATCGTCAACAGCTTGGCAGGCCATGTCCAGCAGGTCATAGCAGTCAGAGGCTCCCCTGATCGTGCAGCACTCGAGTACGAGCGCTGCCGTCCGTGGCATAATCGGTGGCTGTCTTCGCCGTAGGCGCCGAAGCAACTCTGTCACGAGGCGAGGATCCATGACCTTCTGCTTGGTGATCAGTGAGTCGAGTGGCAAACGTGCTAGTCGTCGTCTTTTTATACGCCCGTGTTGGCTGTCCCTGATTGGCGCACAATGACCATTGTACACTTGAATTCGACCCACCCCTTTTTTTTTTCTCCCTCGTCTCCCCTTCCACCCTCTCCGCACCACCTTCTTAAACTTTTCTCTGTTTCCTGAAAAGCTAGTTCGTACAAATCATGGATTGCCTTAACTCTTTTCAAGGTCCGGTTTCACAACTCCAGTAACGCAGTAGTTTGCCAGAAAACATTTCTTAAGTTTCAGAGTCAAGATAAGGAACAACGTTTTCCGGTTGATGACCACACCAATTATGAACCTTTCATATGAATTCAAGGATTCATTCATGCATATTACGTTTTCATCTTAAAATAACAGTTTTTCTATGCAGACGCAGCGTAAGTCTTGTCCGATGAATGTTTTCGTAACGCAGTTCAAAACGCCTTGTATGGGATCTTGTACTGATTATTTGGGCCGGTAATGCTTAACAATGTAACGGCAGAATTTACGAATTTATTTGTTTGCGTTCTCGAAAAAAAAAAGCTGATGATTGGAATTCTGAGAGAATGAGCATGAATAATAATATTATCTGGGGATTAACGTCTCAAAACCACGATATGATTATCAGAGACGCCGTAGTGGAGGGCTCCGGAAATTTCGACCACCTGGGGTTCTTTAAAGCACACCTAAATCTAAGTACACGGGCCTCAATCATTTTCGCCTCCAGAAAAATGCAGCCGCCGCGGCCGGGTCTTTCTCTCTTTTCTGCAACCTATATATTGCCCCTTTCTTTTGCAACCTTTTGCCAAACAACTTTATTTCACACAACAAGTATAAGGCCTGCACAAGGCTTGCTGAGGAAGGCTGGATAAAAGCGGCGCGTAAAGCAGCCTAACTGGCCCCTACAAACATACGCAACATAATAGCAAATAGCAAGCACGACAGTTTGGAAGTTTGAAGAATAAGAGAGCGGAACAATTTGATGCTTTAAAATTGTACATCGTGCCAGACAAGAGCATTACTAAATATACAGCTGGGAATCCAGCGCGTTTTAGCGATATCATGCAACGGAGTGTTCGTAACATTGCTACCGTTGTGATAATGCAGAACATGTTCCAATATTTGCAAAGGTCACTCGTGGTAAACAAATGCCAGACGCTAAGACATGCACTTCGGTATTGACAGATTGTGTATCATTGCATGGCTGTCGTTGCCTCGTTATTAGATTAGCTGTACCTGAGCTTAAGATGTCATTTTATTGTGGCATCCTTGTCCCACTACAAAGAGGTGCTTCCCCTAGAAAGTGTGAAGTCTGGCATGGTGACGCTTCCGTATTCCGCTGAAGTTAATAGAAGGAATAGAAAGCAGAAAGCAGTAACAATGAAAATCTTGCATGACACGCAAATCATGAAACTGAGTAGCCTCTAGGTATTATATGTAGAAACTAAATAATCACGTTACGGGAGGGCAGTGACGACACGTACCGCATGTTTTGTTTGTGGTCACAGCGTGGCGACCTAACAGAGCGACGCCTCATGTGGCAAGCTTGCAAGTTTTGCCGAAAGAAGTGGGAATCCAGGCCCTCGAGGTCGTTTAGCGGCGCGGGCCCAAGAACCCCAGTTTCGATTTCACCGATCTCCGCTCGGGGAGCTGTTGGGAAATATACGCGTGTATTTAGCTCTTGCCTCAATGACAAGTTTCAGCGTTTTATTTGTCTTAAAACCGAAGTGGCGCTACAGGCGTGTGCGTCGCCGTTATCCAATTGCTTAAAACAATAGGTGATCACGTTTAATCGAGTATACGCCATGAAGTTAAACTGTAATATAATATCACGAGATTTGATATCGTATTTTAGAACAGGGAAAAATCTAGGGACTTTAGGTTGAGCTAGTCTCTGTTTGTAAAGACTACTTTTGCAAGCAAGACATAAAAGCATGAGACGTAGGTGCGGAGAGGATAAAAGCCGGGTTGGGTCGAAGTTAAGGGTACAAAGGTGATTGTTTGACACTTACGGACGACCAAAACGGGCGTAGAAATTGAGGGCTACTTGCAGAATTGTCACTTGACTCGCTGTATACCCAGCATAACAGTATAATAGATCGCCGCTTCGTGTACGAGTGGCTCTTCCACCTTTCACTACGGCGATGACACCCACCAATGATGACATGGATAACAACACTCGTGCTCGAATGCTGTAAGATCAAGTGTGTCATGCAGTTTTAAGGCCCTGTGTTGTTACTCTGAGACAGAGCCTCCGTAAAAGAAAAGAGGAAGCTGCTTTAAAGAAAACAAGAAAAGTAAGTAATTTAAGATGAAACAAATATAACGAACGAATTACAAATCACAGAATCCACCTAAAGTTATAAACTACAAGAAGCCTTATAACGTTCCGCTATAACATTGTAAAAAGAAAGAGTCACCAGTGGTGTTTATTGCGGCGATGGCCTCATTGGCTGCTTTCAGACTATGAGGCGATGCTGACGAGGTTCCACTCGAAGATCGTGTAACGTGCCTGTCAGGACATCGAAACCCGATGTGAACTGCGGCCGCTACTAGGCTCCGCTCGAAGCGTCGCAATGGTTCGTTACCATCAGGGAAAGCCACTCAAAAATTTCCGCCTTCCACGGATGGTTTAGGTCAGGAGTCGTGGCCCCAGCAGCGAGGACGCGACCTGGGACAGTCACGGCCGGTACATATTGAGGCCACGTACTCCGAGTGCATCACGAATGGCTGGTGCGTCCTTGCCTTGTCGGACTTCTCGCATTCGGGTCCGCAAACCGACATGACGTTCACGCGACGCCAGCAATCTTCGCTCCAAAATCCCAACGCCTTCCGCTTGCTTATTCCTTATATTTGGCTCGTACCCACAGCGGCGGATAGGCCAAGTAGCTGGCGGGTAATGTAAATGTGAACATGAAGTGAAAGTAAAGGAAAAGTAAAGTGACTTTTTCGAATAGAATGCAGTAATTTTCACGAGACCGAAAAGTTAAATAAATACAGACATAATAATTTTTATAAACCTGAAACGGTCTTTTTATTGCATGACTATTTTTGCTTCGGAAAATTAATATTGATTAATGATTAGGATAATGGTTACACTGCAAAAAGAAATGCCCTACTTTACAACAAAATTT